>NC_056623.2:199388612-199688612 GCF_002870075.4 Lactuca sativa
GTCTTAGAATGAAACTATAAAAACCACTTTATTGCATGTATTATGAAAAAAGTAAAATGTTGTTAGCAAAATGCACAATTAACCCAAATAATTATATTATTATTTGTTAAAGAAAGCTATCCTCAATACGTGACTCCCATTTCTTTTCTTTCAATTTTTTTACTTTATGAAATAAAAGACTGAAACACATACCTCATCATCTCCTTCCATTGCGCCATGAGCCTGAGAACACAAAAATAAATAAATAAAATTCAAATTGTGCTTTACAGGCAACCAAAGTTTTTTGTTGTAAATAAAAATATTCTAAAATAAGAAAAGACTATTGAAAAATACAGTTATTATAAGTAATGATGAAAAATGACAAAAGTGAGAATAAGGTGTTGTTTCTTTTGGACTTAAAAGGGGACATGACTTAATCTCATAAGCTATATTAATATAAGTATTTCATTTTTACATAATACAGAAAGAACGACTTATATTTTAACAATTTTTCTGTATTCCACAAGTGTGATGTCATTTTCTCAAGTACATTTTAAATACCATTTATTCATACAGAGCACTTAATGGGACAAAAACAGGGCAATAGACATGTACATACACAGATAAAATAATAATAATAATACAAATACAAATGTATATTATATATAGTAAGACGTATGATTTTCATTTATTTAATGAGTAAATGAGATTTTGAACCATAATGACATTAAAAATCATTTATACATACAGCACTTAATAGAAAATTAACTTTGTTAATTTATTTGGTGATGTGGCATATTAACATGATGACAATAAAAAAACAATAAAATAAAATTACAACTCATTCCACACCAAAAACTAGAAAATAGTTTTCCCTTTTTCCTTTGTTGCTAGGTCTTTCACATTCTACACATGAAATGCATGCTTTGGGGCACACTAAACTTTCATTGTAAGCAATTAAAATGTTTGTAGAATTTTATGGCAAATCTTGATGTATATTTTAATTCATCTATTCTTTCTAAATGGTTTTGAAGGCCGAATAAAGCTCGACAAAGCTTCAACTTTTTTTAGTAATGATGATAATAATAACAATCACAGATGACTATAATACATTTAATAATATGAATAATACGAAAATACTAAAAATAAAAGGAAAAAAATACTAACAATACGAAAATAATGATAACAAAACTTATTAATATTAATAATAAATGACTACAATAAAATAATAATAGTAATATGTTATTATCATAGTAATATTAGTAGTAGTAGTATTATGAATTCCCTTTACCTAATAAGGTATTTTCCTCCAAATTACATGTTTCGATGGAATTCATTTTGATGGAATTTGTCATTCCATGGATGTGTATGGAAGGAATGACGAATTCCTTTTACCTAACGGTTTACAAATTTAAAAGAATTTTCACATCGAGGTCGCAGTCAAACACGCAACAAGTTGCACTGCTAACCCTTTATGACAAAACTAATTCTTTTAAAAACTACATCCATAGATCTTGTGGTCATAACATTACTATGCATGACCTGTTGGTGTTGGTGGGGTGGACTCTACTGAGGAGTTCCACAACATTTGGCACAATGAAACCAAAAGTATCAAACGTGAATGGTATAAACACGTGTTGATTTTCCATGCACGCTTTCTCATGCTTTGTCACTTTGCATGAGGTAGCTTTTAAAGAAACTACTATGCCCCACAGTGAAACCCCCAAGAGTAAGGAAACCATGTTAGATCCATACATGTATGTTTGTATGGATATAACTCAAACTCCAACAAATTCGAACTAATAAGTTCGATCAATGTGGTAATTGTTGGGATGAATTTAGCACTACTTTTGTATGTATTAAGTCTAGAAGAAACACCCTTATATATCTATTTGCATTAAGTATTGTCCCCATTAAGTAAAAAAAAATACCACCTTAGCTTAAGGTTTTACATCTCTTAATTCAATTTCCTCTATCCTCTTATTTCAATTTCTACTATTGATAGTCTTTTTTTCTTACTTTTCTCAACCTCTCTCCTATTCCACTAAAATTCGCCTATACCCTTTAAATAATCGCTCTTTCACCAAACAAATTTGAAACTATTTTATTTTTATTTTTTGTTTTTGGAAATGGAACTTCCCTAACGAGGGTTCCGAGCTAGCTTTTGCACACCAACTAATCTCCCGCTGCAAACATGAGGCTATGCCTCATGCCCTAGAGTCACTGCAGATGAACCTCCATGGCCACAGGCACTGAGTAGTGCCAAGATTTGAACATGGGTCAATAGGTTATCCACCATATCTTCCACATGCCTTACCAGGTCACCACAACCCAAGTGGTTAACTATTTTATAAAGTTAAACTTCCATTCTAAGGCATACACCACCCTTTAATTCCCTCCACCAACAGGTCCCACATATGTAGACAGTCATACCTCCACTCATGCGGGGACTAGACCTTCCAATAAAAACTATACAAGATAGCATATATTTCATTTCTAGTGCTTTTCATATCTATTATCTTTACAAAAGTTGGCATATATAAATATTAAACACAATTTCTACCAAGACTAATTTTGAGTATTGAAATGACTATATACTCACTCGGGTGCTTAGGTGCTTTTATAGGGACTTAATATAGATAGTGGTGGGCCATGGGTGTCATTTCTTCATTCGGTTCACTATTTTATATATAATCTCTTTAACTTGCTCTACAAAACCTCTGGGTTTCTCTTCTTTGTCTCTTTTAGAGGAAGGTCGTTTTAGTCTTTTGATCTCCCTCTTTAGATCTTCTATATGTTCACCAACTAGTCTTTTCTTTCTCATCAAATCTCTTTTATCTTGTTCAAAGTCAATAAAACTCATCCTCCGTACGTGTATTGAATTTTGAGGAGCCTTAGGATAATTCCCATTAGCACCCTTATGATGGTACTCATGAGGACCATGATGAAGAACCTTATGGGGCATTTCAGACATTTCTCCTCTTTCCATTTTCTTTGATTTTTCGTTTGAGGTCAACACATTGGACCCTTCTTGTGATACATATGTTGGCATGATTTCTTTCCCTTTGTTCATCTTCAAAACCTATCATCCATGGTTTAATTACATAGACTACCATGTAGCATGTGCTACCATGTACATCGACTTAATTTAGTCGATTTAGTTTCTTTTTTTTAGTAAACTTCTATAGTAACATATATTATTATAAAATATATTATACAACTATACTACTTTCCACTTTATAAGTTCATCAAATGCATGTGTAAAGTATTTTTTATTCCTTTCTTTCTATAACTCTATTAACATGTATGATGGTTATTTAATATTTATCATTTATATCCACAAGCAAATAACATCGGATAATTTTGTAGCAAAAAGTTAAGCAAGCAAAATTATAATAAAAAAGTTGGATACCTCGTTGCTATCAGCATTTTCATAAAAACCGTACCCAAACGCCTGGCTTAGATTATTGGTTAAAGTTGCCACATCATAATCTTTATCATGGTAATCATCATCATCACTATCCCTACTTGGATCATGAAGTGGTGTAGGTCTCCTGTAGATTTGGACAAGTGAAAGGAACATTTTGTAAATCGATTAATTCTAGACACAAGGGCAAAATAGTCATTTATTATGATGCAACATAGATAACAAATGTTAATGTAGAATACCTACCCGCATGCCCACTGTAATACATTTTCAAGTGCATTGCGTCCCTCAAGTACATTTGCATGCCACTCTACCCATTCGCTATTATTCTGTCAAAAATTTATACATTTTCAAAATACAACAAAAAGACTCCTATTATAGCATCCTAATTCCATTGCTTTCTATTAAAGCATTGAATTTACAAATTCTTTTTTATCTTATTAAGGCATCGTACTTTAATTTTGCTTCTTATTAGAACATTATACTTTGAAAAAACTACCCAATTACAACAGTGTAAATTGCTTTGTATTTGGATAACATTGCTACAACTGGGTAGAATTTTTCAAAATACAATGTTGTAATAGAAAGAAATGAAAGTAGTATGCTATAATACACAAATCAATAAAAGTACATTATTATTTCTTGAATTTAACCCTAAAAGAAAACATCCTCTCCCCATGAAACATAAGTAGAAAAAAAGTGACAAGTGTTGTGTGGATAAAGAAAGCACTTTTTTAAAGTTGTGAAATAGAGAAAGTAACCTGCAAATGTGTCTGTATATAGGTGTTATCAGTCCCTAATTGGATGAGTTTGTTGGCTATACGTGTCATGTGTCCAACATTCCCTATCCTAGGTGGCACTCTTCCTTCAGCAAGGACTGTTGGCTGAAACAATATTCACCAAATTCAAATCGAAATTTTCATATGTATTTTCACAAAACACAAATTGAACTTAAGAAAATGATTATAAAAGTTTACCATATCAGTCTTTTTGTCAGTATTCGATGCACTGTTTCCCTCAGCATCAATAATGCTCCTGACAAGATTACATTCCTCAAGAATATGTTCAACCAGTGAAGCATTCTTGCTCTCAAGGCAACAAACTATAATCTGTTCAGCATGGTGATGAATGAAGTTATTGTATGGATACCTAAAAGCCATCAAAATAAAGTAAGGTTAAATAAATATATAAATAGTGAATATATATATGTTTTATATATAGAGAGAGGAAAAATGGAAGACTTACTGAAAAAATAATTCCAAAATACGTCTTAAAACACCAAGGCGAACCAACTCATTCTCTGCAGCTTCACTTCTAACACTCGTTAGCACTGAGATGAATTCAACAATCTGAAAAATTCGAGTTTCAAGATAATAAGATGCTTCAAGATGGGGTATTAATATTATACTACTACTTCAACAATGAAAAGGGTATATACATGGAAAAGAATCAAAGATAATGATTAATGAGTGTTGTAAAAGGCAAAGATACCTTAAGGCGATGTTTCCCAAGAGGTGGTTGCAACTTGCCATATGTTGTTAGTAAAATGTTTTCGTCTGTTGAAACTTCCAACAGCTTTGACAAATTTCCTGCATATGAGAAAGTAGCTTCATCAATGTAAAAGAGTACATTAACTGACATGATAGAATATGGTTTAATAAATAAGTAAATTCCAATGTAAAAGAGTAAGACAAGTTTTAGATGTCACAGTTTATTATATGAGCATGTTTGGTTTCATGGAATCGGAATTCGAGATTCCATTCCATATTTCCATGGCATGGTTGGTTGCAAATGGATGGAATTCAATTCTGTTGGAATCCTTCAAATGGACTTTTATCATTCCTAGGGGTGGTGGGAAGGAATTAAATTACAATCCTTCCCTTATATAATAGAAGACCAAAATACCCCCCGATATATATCAGTCATTATAATAATAAAAAATTTAATTATGTAATATGTATTTTTATATTATATAAAAATAATATTTACTTGTGAATAAAGAATAAAAAAAATATTCAAATTTTATTATTTGATATGTAGAAATCAAAATAATAAATTAACATAAAGACCAAAATACCCACATATATATATTGTAATAAATAAAGAGAAAAAACTGATTATATATTTTTATATAATATAAATAAAATTTACAAAAATTATCAAACTTCTCTTTTTCATATATAAAACTTAAAAATATATATTGAAATAAATAAGCATAAAAAATTTTAATTTAGATTTTTCTTAATATATATAAACCAAGAAAGGGAATGAACTTGAATTCCATATGCATGATAGATTATAATTCCTTTGACAAATTCCATTTATTCCAAAAACCATTCTACAATAATGGAGAAAAGTCTACAAAATAAAGGTACAAAACTTGAATTTATTCACTAATTTAACATACCTAAGCTCTCCAACATGCCTTCCACAATCTCTGGATTTGTTGTTACTGATGAATTATGAATCAATTGTCGATTATAGAAGTAAGATGTTGCAGATGTTTGTCTGTTTGGATCTAACAAACATATACATACACACAATGCATTCACTAAAACCGATTTTGGCCTTGATTCCCCCAATGCATGATGAAATAATCTTGCTATGAAACTGAAAAACCACACATGAAAAAACAATCTTTTATTATAAAGTAGAGATCATCAGCTGCAAACAGCCAATTAAAAAAAAAAAAGTAAAAACTAAAGGGCATTATCGACATTTGACACTAACCTTGGACTGGATATTTTAGCACCTAAAACTGGGGAAGCATATCTACTTATAGCACAAAGTGTCTCTGCTGCATTCGCATGCACTTGAGGAGAATCCTTAAAGAGTTTTTGAGTTTTCAAATTTTAGTTGAAACAATATTTTTTTTCAAGTAAAAACTTTAAATTAAATATATAACTTACTGAAGAACTGAATTTATCAACAATCATTTTTAACACATCAATGTCTTCTAACCACTTTGTTGAGTCTGCAAAACTGGTGTAGAGATTTTCATCAGCACCAATTAGACGAATAAGCACCTGTTCAGTAAAAATATTTTGGATTAGAAGGGGTAAAGATACAGGGGTAAAACGGTAAAAAAAAAGTAAGGAATAAAAAAGTTAGAGAATAATTATATACACCTCCATGATGGATGTAATTCCTACTAGGTCAACCAGCTTTTGGATAATGTCTGGATGGGCCTGATTACATAATCGTTAACAACTTTTTTATGTAATTATATCAAAAATATTATGAATATATATACAAGGGTAAAAAGGTAAAAAGAACTCATGTGGTGATTGGTGAACTAACTTGAATGTAGTTGATTAAAGGAGCCGATTTCCGCAACAACAGGCATGCAACAACCTACATAAGACAATAATAACACATGATCATCCATCTTAAAAGTCAAATTGGAAAATTAGAAGTATGAATTTTTATAAAAGTAAAAGAAAAAAAAAATTACTTTACTGAAGTAACCAGCCAATAGGGTACAATGAGGGTGTTCTGGTTCCAAGAAGGAAAACAACAAGTTCATCAACTGAAAAAGAAATGAACTTATTATCATCATCATAGTAAACATAAAAGTAAAAAAAAATACTCAATACTTTTTTATTCTTGATCTTATAAGCTAAAAGATAAGATACTAATGGTTTTTTACCTCCTCGTCCTCTACCAAGGTTTTGAGTATGATATCAACTTCACAGGTAAATATCTCACATGCAATAAACGGGTACCTAATAAATAAACAAATAAAAATATGTTGGTGAATTATATTTATATAAATATGAAAGAAACATATTTTCCATGTGGGCCCATGGATACCTACTTAAAAGCACGTCCTTTTGCAGCATCCTCAGGGGCTTCTTCCACTATGTAGCGCAAAAGCTGTTCAATTTGAGTCCTTTCCCTCAAACTACAATGAACAGCAATTGAATTTACATTTAAATTCCAAGAAAAAATAAAGATCAAGAGCATTATATAACAAATACTCTGCATTAGTATAACAAATAATACCAAATTCAGTAATTCACAAGTTGAATAAGTCAAGAAAAGAGTCAGTTCACCCCATGCAAAAGAAAATACAAAAAAGAGCACCTAATATATGAATGTATCACTATAATGCATCAAAAGGTCACTAAGCTGCATTTACTATTAGATTATTAAATAATGACTCAAGCCTTGTTTATCAGCAAATAGCAGCAAGATGCCTACTCTGCAAAACATACAGAATCCAAGAAGCCAAGATGTGCTCAAATAGATTTAAAGGAGCTGAAATAAAACAAGAAGTAATTTAGACAATAAATGAACATAAAGGCATATGAACCACTATATACAATATTGTAAATTGTAATAATAATAATAATAATAATAATAATAATAATACCACCAATGAGTTATGAATGGTAGAGGTTGCTAGAATTAGAAAGAACATTTTAGCTTACAAATTGATAAGTCGGCTATTAAGAGCTCTGCATTCTTGGATTATTTCATCATCCTCAAGAAGCTCCTCTAGTGTAAAGTTTTCCTGATCCAAGATTGTGTCCACCTGGATTCAAAAAAAGAATCGATTTAATTTCAAGACCATAAAAAGTCAAAGTTGTAGGAAATTAAATCTTCCCAGTCTAATAAAAAGTTGAGCAGAAATATAGACAATATAACAATAAATCAACACTCCATTTTGGGTTGTCTCTGAAAATGCAGATTTTCCTTTTTTGGAAAGTTTACAATCCCAATTTACTTTTTTCCCATTTGTGATTTAGATCCCATTACCAATAACTTCTATAAAACTAAGGCCCAAGTCAAATGTTTTAAGTTCTTGTTCAAATCCATTAGCTTAAAAAAAGTATGCATGCATCCACATAAATAAAACCACAAGCAACTAGATGAATATTAAAATATATAAAACTTCAAACTAATAATCAAGTATAATCACAGATCCTTATCTGGATAGATATATCAGATGAACTCAGATCTCTTGTTTTGTCATTATCTACTGATGATTACCCAAACCTTTCTCCTTAATTGAAAAAAATAATTACCTATCCAGGTCCATTATATGTAAACTCCATATTATATGGTTGGTTTATTTTCATTTAACTACAAAACTAAAACAAAATATGCAAGTAAAATGAGTGATTAGAAGATCTTACAGGTTATCAGTTTATCACTCATGCTAGTTTATTTTCTCTCTATATAAGGCCATGTCAAAGGGAACAAAAAGCCATGGTACACACTTCGAAGGGAGTGACTCTGTTACAAGACTATACCTCCACCAGAGGACAATGTTGCAATATACCAGTATACATGTGAGATAGCTATGACTATAGCAAGGTAGGCTAATCCAAATGCAGTATTGGCTTCTTCAAGAGTATGAGTACACAGTCTCTTTTAAAACCCTAGGGAATTTGAAAGCATTTATAACAACATAGACCTCCTGCAACTAATCCAGAACAATAACGAATACAAGGGTCCAAAAGCGTCCCTATGTAAATTTGACATGATTCTAATTAATGCTTCCATGGAGTATCAGACGTGATCAATTACACAGCTCGCCATTCTGAGGTTATTTCAATCACACTATTGCATTAGATACCGATTGGTTCATTTATACAAACAGATGCAACTCCTTTCAATGAGTCCAACCTTATAAACCTAAAACCAAAGGGGAATTCACTATAATACCAAGAAAACTCAATGGCTAAGTATGAACACCTTCACGATATGTAGGGCTTTAGAGAAAAGAAAGAAAACACCTCAACAAACGGCACATACTTGCTATTAGTTTAAATGCTGATCAATCTAAACCACAGTTCAAAGAGATGCTCATAAGCAGCTATAAAATTCAAAAAACAATGAAGCGCTTACCGGAGATACAGTAGACAAACCGGTCATACGCCAAAACATCTTCAAACGATCTGAATTCAGATCCGCAGAACTGCTTACAAGAAACGCAACAAGAAGCTTGAAAGATCAATGAAGTGAAACCCTAGATTTCGAATTGAAGAAGATTACGTATCTTGTATTATCGAAAGTTAAAAAAAAAAAGTGGATTATGAAAACAAAAGGATATAAATGCATTAAACTGCTTCCAAATATCAACCAATACTTTATAAACGTTTATATTTTCCTTAGGAAAAAAAAAAAAGAAAAACGGTTATTTTGATACTATATAAAAATGGAAAATTTAGTTAAAAGAGATGACTTATATTTGGATACTTAAATTAAACCTTTGGGTTAGAAATAATAATATGTTTAATTTATATGGGAAATTGAAATCTTGTTAACAAAAATAAATTTTTTTCCTAACACTGTATTCTGAAGTTACCATGGATTGGGTGACTTTTGACGTAAAGTTGTCCATGAATTTGACATTGTACACTATGGCATGACATAATCAACTCCGAACTAGCAGACTCAACGTCGTACTGTCAAATGTCAATATGTCAGACTTACATTTCGGATATGTGTGGACATGTCCGGACACATAATTTTTGACACTTATTTCAAATTATTTTAAATTACATATGTTATATTTTCCATCATTTTTTCTTTCACTTATAACAAAGATTTGTAATTGTATTTTAGAATTTATAAAATGGGTTACTCATATCGTGATCACTATAAAAAAAACTTTGACAATCTTCATGTTTACTTACATAAGCTTAAAAAAACAACTTCAATAGTTTTACCAACATCAGTCGTTATGGATTGTTTTCAGCTTTCTCTTATGGCTCTTAGATGTGTGTTAAGAAACATTTTGTCAAATCTTAGCTATTAAATTTTGGTTACAATTGACGTGGCAAGTAAATATAGGTTAATGCATTCCTTGTATATATATTCTACAATGATCTTGGTGATTTATATAGGGAGTGTTCATCTGAGAGAGGACTACCTAAGGTTAATTTTCATAGTGGTTACTATGAATGAAAACAACTAGACCCTGCATGTAACGTTTTATCTGGGCGTGACGGATGGTGTCGACTCTTGTATTTGATTCATGCGGAGGCTAAAGAAATATCTCAAGAACGCTAGTGAATTAGCGTTCATAACCAATATGGATATTGTGATAGACTTTTCAATTGGCTAGGTCTTCCTATATTCATTTCACGAGTATTGTTGTAAGAGTGTAGCTTTAAGTTTGCAATTTAGGATTGGTCGAAGTATACTAATGAAATATTTGTTTTTGCTGTACAATGTTAGATTTTGGTAGAGTAGAACATGTCGTTGGAGAAAAATAATGCCCCTATGTAAATATATCGTACTATAGACAAAACATCTATATATAAAAAATTATAAAACAAATATACAATAATCTTTATAATCAAATAAAATTCATATCAAAACTTATTTGTTTTCTATATATAACAATTTAATTTTACAATTTACATAATATCCTTTACAAATAAATACATCAACCCACATCCTCATCCTAGCATATCCCACATTTACACTAGTTTATTCAATTCCCTTTTCAACCTCAAGAGTCCCTTATAAAATCATGATAAGCACCTTATCATACCTTTTGAATATGATCGTTAAAAAACTCATAACTTAGTGAAGGGAGTGTCATGGAATTTGCTTATATACCTCTCTCACATATTTCATCGGACAACATCTTTACTTGACCAAGCTTCAACAAAACCATCTCATTTTTTCCACATTTTCATTGCATTTGTTGTTCTTAGTCTTCTAGGTACAATTTACTAAGAAAACTTCATATATTACAGTTTAGATGAAAAGTTGAATGATGAAGTGACTATAGAAGTAAATTATTAGACCAAACACAACCATCAATCAATAATATGAATATAAGATAGTAAAGTAAACTACATATATTTGCTGCCTTAAAACTAAGAAGCAAAGGGATTTGCAACCATTCTCTTCACATGAGACATTTTAGTTTAGATACAAACATCAAGAACAAAATATGTAATTTACTCTAACACTTATTTAACATGTGACAAAAGATGTGTATATACAATACCGTATATACAATACCCAAGACTGAATGTGTCTGACTTGGTAATATCAAAATGGGTAAGGGCGTGACATCCCTTATTTTTGGTTATTTTTAAAACCAATTTAATCTCAATTTTAAAACAAATCGTATATTTAATAGTGGAAATTCCCAGTTTTCAAAAACATTTCATTTTAAACTCATCGGATGTCAAGTGTGTATATATCAACTCACAAGTAAAAGCTTTCCCGATATAACGAACATAACACAATGGCTAAAAGTCTAAGGCCTCTATACTCTCAAACATCGCAAAGCATCCCCTAACAACAATCACCCGTGTAACACATCAAAATAGTATGTTAGGCTTGGGATCCTAGTGAGATATATAAGGATTTGACACATGCATATATATATATATATATATATATATATATATATATAGGTTTGAACCAACAAAACATACAAAAAGGTATTTTAACGTTTAATCACATAAAATCATATAGACATGTTATTACACCATGCCCAATCTTGCTAAATCCATAACACGGACTCACTACTTCAAACCCACATGAGGATACACCAAATGACCATAGACGTGGCAAGGGATGAAAAAACCAGTCCACAAATTGTCCCAACATTTTGGGTCACCTATTGGTCCAAGTACAATATTATTAGACAAAGGTGCATCATGTTCGAATATGAACATGTGAATCCAAGTGTGACTTTCAACATATGCAAGCACATCTCGTTCCTGCCACAACATGTAGATAGCATGAGTGACAATGGTTAGAATGTCTATAATACCAAGCCGGAAAACTTATGTAACGCCCCATTTTTATTTTTCTAAATAAATATAGTTTTATTTATTTTTTATTCTGGTATGCCATTCTTGGAATTATAGGGTTATAAAATAAAGAAAATGGGTTTCAATAAATAAAAGGAATAACTATATATTTAAGGATAAATTTCTAAGCCTTAATAAATAAATTAAATAAATTAGAGGGGTTATGTAAATATTAAAAAGTTTAATAAAGAGAAATTATAATTAATAAGAATCCAAAATGTAAATTTAAAATGGAAAGAAAGTCAATATTAAACATTGAACAAGTTGAAGGGGATGAATTAGAATAATATGAAAGTATAAAACTTGAGGGGGTAAAGTATCAGTTCGGGAAAATATCAGGTTTGTAAGGACAATTGTGTTTTGGGTAGGAAGTGAAAAAGAAACAAAGTTAGGGACCAAGGTGTAATATCTAGAATGGACCAAAAATGTTAAGAAAAATGAGATTTTGGTTAAATACAACAATAGCCAAACTTGAGGGAGTAAAAGTGAAAAATCCTATAACTTGTGACCCAAGTCGATTTAGACCATGATTTCTCCCAATTATGCCCAAGATTTTTACCCTACCTTTCCTAAAACCTTCCCAACCGTCTACCATATAATCCCTATCAGTTTGGAGTTGTTACTTTGCCCCTAAAGTCCTACAAAAGTTGAAGAAAGGCCAAGAAGAAACAAAGTAGAGAGAGGGAGATTTTTAGGGTTTTTGAGTGTGATTTATGATCCTAGAGAGCAAGTAAACTATTAGAGCCCCAAAGAAACCTCTTTTTAATCTAAACCCACCATGTATCCACAAAACCTAGATTTATTTATGGGGTTGTTATGGACAGGTTATGGATATTCATCTTCTTAGTTTAAAATCCTATAAGGTGTCCCTAATACCCTAGGTCCATATAGTAGGTGTTTCTTGGTCAGAAACAACCCTAAGATCCCGAAAATCAATCACGCACCATTGTTTGTATGCTTGTGAAGTTTTGATATTGTTATCTATTCGAATCCTTTTCCTATACTTAAAGCATTTCTTCTGATATTAATTAGAACTTAACATGTTGGGAACTCAAACACTAAATCCACAAGATTAATGACACAATATGTAGGATAAAAGAAAATAGGAAGTATATTAGCTATGAATGTGCGCAATATGTCATTGTTTTGTAAAATTCATAGTAAATCTGTGACGTCTCCTATTTTTCAGAACAAAAAAAACTTTTTCTTTACACTTTAAAAATCACAATATCTTTGTTTACGAAAAATCCCGGTACAGTAAAACTGAAACATCCCAAAAATACGGTCCAAAAATTTCGTTTTTAAATCATTAATAAAAGCATAAATATAATCATCATATAAAAATCATAAACCATGTATCTAAAAAATATCATAACAACTGTCAATGTCTCAAAATATCATATCAAATATTAGAACGAAATATCACAGGCTAAAAAGCTATGATGTGTGTCATGCAGTCATCCTGAGCTCTTCCCCTTCCTAATGGAAGTACCTGAAACCAAAACTGACAACCGTAAGCACGAAGCTTAGTGAGCTCCCCAAACTACCACATACCATACATATAACATATAACATAAACTTTGGGACTCCACCCAGCTGCATTGGGACAAACCTGGCATCGGCTTACCTGGCATTGGGCTCCTGCCCGGCATTAGACCGCGTCTGGCATCGGGCCTCACACGGCATCGGGCTTGCCCCGTCATACATACAACATATCATAAGCACAAAACATAAGCATATAAACATAAACACGTAACATAAGCATATAAAAATTCAGCGGGCTTGCCTCGACATCAAACCGAAGCCCGGAACACATGACACATATCATATAAGCTAACATGCATCGGGCTTGCCCCTGCATCGGACCGAAGCCCGGAACACATAACACCTAACATGCAAGAATCACAAAGACATCAAGCATACATAAACGCTTCTTGGGACCGCCCTGGCATCGGGCCAAAGTCCGGAAACATATAATCTACATCGGGCTAACCCCGAGATCGATCTGAAGTCCGGTACATGCTATCATACATAAACCGGTTGACATTGGTGCCTTCGACCAGTTCCTACTGGAGGAAAATTCATATCTTAAGCTGTCTGCTGAAATCTCGTGTGAGGAATCTCTGATGGCTGCTCCAACGACTCCCCGACTATCATCAACACAAAACACTTAGTTAAATCTGATTATCTTTCGAAGGGTAAAATGACCATTTTCAACTGGTCATAGCCAGCATTCTGATTGACTCAACTCGCCGAGTTGGTGTATCAACTCGCTGAGTTCTGCTACTCAAGAACCCTAAATCACGATTCAACTCGTCGAGTCATTCCCCTAACTCGCCGAGATCTCTGTCCAATAATAGTCGCAATTAAGATATTCAACTCGTCGATTCATCCTCAGACTTGTCGAGTTCTGCTTACTCATAATTGGGACAACCCGTCTCAACTCGTTGAGTTATTCAACCTCCAAGTCCAGAACTATGTCTAGCTCACTGAGTCATCTCCTAGACTCAACGAGTTCACTCATTAACAGAAAGAGATAGGGAACCGCGACCCGACTCGCTGAGTCACATGAACGACTCGTCGAGTCTCCCAAGATCTTAATCCATTCAGTCGATTCCAGCTGGGTTCATTGCCTCCAAAACATAGATCTGGTCCCCTAAGGTCCTTATGTCACGTAAAGTTTCCAACTTTATGTGAATGCATGGGGTTTTTGGCTTAAAAGGTCCAAAAAGGTGGCTCATAAGGTGCATGGGACTCCCATGGCCATAAAGTTGGCACCTTTATGCCATGGAGTCCCTCAAGGACCTAGATCTGCAGAAGATACACCAACTCATGCTTGCACTCATGAATGGTTCCAACATGAACTCCAAAATGTCCTAACTACCCCATAAGAAGATCTAGAAAAACAAATGGCCAAGGTATGGACTTGATTACCAAATAGTGAAGGAAATGTGATGTTGCTTCTGGATTTACAACCTTCTCTTGGAGTCCTCTAGCTTCTTCTTTTTCTCACAAGCTTCAAATCACACCAAATCACTCAAAATGGTTCACACACTCACACAAAGCTCAAGCTCACTGATTCGGGTTTTCTAGACAATGAGAGACGATGAGGGAGGCCACAAAGGGGTGTTATGTTCTTTAAATAGGGTGCCAAACCATTAAAATTAGGGTTTCATTTTGGTAGTCCTACTAGTCGAGTCAGTGCTTCCCAACTCGTCGAGTAGACTTCAAACCCCGCGTCCCTCACAATCTCTACTCGACGAGTTTGGGGCTACCAATTCGTCGAGTTGCCTTGTGAAAATGATTAAATAAATATTTAAATGCGTACAAGGGATCTAAGCATTACAATTCTCCCCCACTTGTGTTAGACTTCGTCCTTGAAGTCTGTTGTCTCGAATAACTCTAGGTAGCGCTCCCTCATTTCCTCCTTGGGCTCCCAAGTCCACTCATAGCCCTTGCGGTGCTGCCACTACACCTTTACCAGCTCAACCCTCTTGTTCCTTAGCTCCTTAGTCTTCCTGTCGAGAATAGCTATCGGTCTCTCGATGTAATTCAGACTGTCATCAACATGAATATCCTCTAAGGGTACCACTGTTGAGTCATCCACTAAGCACTTCCGCAACTGAGAAACATTGAAGGTGCTGTGGATATGGTTAAGCTCTACTGGAAGATCTAATCGGTAAGCAACTTGGCCCACCCAGGCCACAACCCTAAACGGACTGATGTACCTGGGACCCAGCTTGCCCCATTTCCTAAACCGGATGACACCCTTCCAAGGTGACACCTTCAGGAGAACCATATCGCCCACTTGAAACTCCAAGTTTGAATGTCGCTTGTCGGCATAGCTCTTTTGCCGACTCTGAGCAGTCTGGAGCCAGCTCCGGACCTGCTGGATCCGCTCTGTAGTCTTGAGTACTACCTCAGTACTCCCCATGACTCTCTGACCGACCTCGACCCAACAGATTGGGGTCCTGCACTTCCTCCCATAAAGCATCTTGAAGGGAGGTCGGTCTATGCTGGCGTGGTAGCTGTTGTTATACGAAAATTTTGCTAATGGAAAATATGTATCCCAACTGCCACCAAAATCCAAAACACATGCACGAAGCATGTCCTCAAGATTCTCAATCATCCTTTCACTATGTCCGTCCGTCTAGGGGTGGAAAGTGGTGCTAAAGTGGAGACGAGTACCCATCTCGTCGTGAAACTGCTTCCAAAATTTGGAAGTAAAACGGACATCTCGATCTGACACTATCGAGACAGGAACTCCATGACGTGCCACTATCTTATGCATGCATCTTGGTCATCGATCCATGATGACCCATATCGAATTAACTCCACGTGCGGTCCTGGGAAGCTTAGTGATGAAATCCATAGTAATGTCCTCCCACTTCCACACAGGGATATCTAACGACTGCATCTTTTCGTGAGGCCTCTGGTGCTTTGCCTTGACCTTTCTGCAGGTCAGGCATCTCTCTACGTACCAGGCTACATCCCGCTTCGTGTAGGGCCACCAGTAATCGAGTTGAAGATCTCTATACATCTTCGTTGCCTCGAGATGGATGGAGAAGCTGTACTTATGGGCCTCATCCATCAATATCTTCCATACACCACCCTAGTACGGTACCCAGACCCTCCCATGCAGGGTCAACAATCCACAGTTGTCGTAATCGAAGGAGGCCACCTGGCCTATAATCCGCTCGCACTTCCGTCGCTCCTCCTTCAGGCCCTCAACTTGCGCCTCTCTGATCTGCTCCAACAATGGAGTAACCATTATCATCCTTAAACAAATATCCTGAATCGGGGCCGCTACCACATTGTGGCTCAGGGCGTCGGCCACCATGTTGGCCTTTCCCGGGTGGTAAAGGATCTCACAGTCATAATCCTTCACCACATCTAACCATCGACGTTGCCTCATGTTCAGATTCGGTTGATCCATAAGGTACCTCAAACTCTTGTGGTCCGTGTAAATGGTACAACGAACCACATAAAGGTAATGCCGCCAAATCTTGAGGGTGAAAACCACAACCCCTAGCTCTAAATCATGTGTCGGATAGTTCACCTTGTGAGGCTTCAGCTGCCTTGAAGCGTAAGCTATCACGTGACCCTGTTGCATCAATACCACACCCATGCACGTGATCAGGGACGAATCTTCTCAAGGGCAAGGGGGCTATGGCCCCCTGTATTTCTAGATCTAGTCCATTACTATTACAAATTTTACATATTAGGCCTAAAACTAAAAAATTTGACTGTGGCCCCTTTGATCTGTCACACCCCCAAACCAAGGATGGCGGAAACGTTCGAGGGTGGAGGACTTCATATAGAGTATCACAACAACGAGTATAATAGTGCTCAAAGTAAATACAACCATCATAAATATAACTGAAAAAGTTACACCAATGTATATGTTCACATGAATCGAATCAATTACATTATGAAACAAAATGAACTGTTTGACGATTTATCGTCCCATCCTCAAAACGTTGTTGGTTTCCTGTTTTCACTGAATTCCTGAGAATACAAGTAGTTTTGAAAAGTGTCAACACAAAGGTTGGTGAGTTCATAAGAGATTTTATTGGAGAAATAGACCGTTTTCCTTGTAAAAATGATATGATATGTATTCAGAAAATCCGTTATTTTCTTTATAAAGTTTATGTAATGTAGTCTCATAACCGATGACCAAAATGTATAAATAACCTTTCTTATTAAAGGAAAATAAAATGTGCTTAATTTGACATAAACGCACTTGAATTAAATGATGTTCCCGCAAATTCTTATGTTTGTTAATACTTAATGTATATGTAGTCCTAAGTCTCAGGACCGAGAAAATAACAAGTATCGTCTATACTTAAAGTTATAAATGTGGTTTCAAATGATGTGTAGTCATAAATACCAAAAACCGAATGTAGACAGTAATATCGGTACTTATTGAGATAAAAGTGATTTTAAAATCGACATAAAACCCATTAAAGTTTTATAAAAATCCCGTAAACTTTATGTATTGTTATATCCTTATGTGAGCCGCTATAATCATACTTAAGACTAAATGAACCTGCCACGACGTTTCTCAGGCGTCGAAAAACTGAAATGACAATTATCACCCGTAGACCTGCAGGTCCAACTGTAGCTAGCAGCAAGGTGTGGGGTGTCAAACCCAATATAGATCTATATACAACTATCACGTTCTCCCTCCGGGAGACTCTGATTATAACGTACAGGATTTTATATTCCGCACTCGGACGTACGGAAAGAGAATGTCTCACAATTTAGGTTAACAAGTTTACAAGTTGTATGCGGGAGTGTAAAACCTTTCTGTATGAATGTACCCTTTTCGTACGTGTGTGTTATGTGATGTATTGAAAACTATACCTATTATAGTTTTATCCAAAACGTTTGTAATGTATAAGAACTCTTTTATGAAAAAGCGTTAGGATTATAAAATCCATTAAACTATGCTTATTATAGTTTTTATATATATATATATATATATATATATATATATATATATATATATATATATATATATATATACGTGTTCTAAATGAATGAATAATCTTATCATGAATGACTTATTTTCAGTTTATGATGATAAAATTTACAACATATCACATTCAATACTTAGAACTTGACATTATACACTTTGCTCAACATAATACAAAGTGTTGTAAAAATTACAAGCTGTTAACAAATTTTCAGCCTTTCTACACTGTTTTTGAAAATTCATAGAAAAATCATACGAAGTCGAAAACTAAATCCGTAAATTCTGGGAGTTCCCAAAATGTGTCTAGTTTACTCATAATTTTTATCATGATTTTTAATGACCTGTAACTTAGGTGAAAAAGTCCATATTCACAGACTGGTCCGGATTGGTGTTTGAAATGATAGACAGTTTTGTAAAAATCACCATAATTTGTAGAAAAATCGTATGGAGATGTGCAAGTAGTCATTTTAAAGCTAAGAAGTGGAACTACATGCACCTAAAACAGTTATGAAAACTAAAATGTTTAAGGTGTCCAAAACAGTCCGTGAATGGAGTCTAACTTTTCTGATGAAAGCTGTTAGAAAATTTTAGTTATGTTCTTGGTGTTTTAACTTGTATCCCCCCTCCCCCATAAAAACTTAAGAAAACATGAAAATGTAGGGGTATGAACTCACCTTGTGTGATTTCAGTAGATAAGTGTTGAAGAAGAGAAGTGTTCAACCCAAGAACACTTGAAGAATCGCTTGAAGATTCGAAGCTCTAACACAAATATAATGGAGTTTGTGTAAGATACTCATGATTTGAGTGGAAATAATTGAGATAATCTTAAAGGAAATGGATTATGCTTACCAAAGATGGAGGAAACTCTCAAGATCAGCCCTTGAATCTCGGATTTCTAGAGAGAGAAAGTGAGAGAGAAAGGAGTTTGATCTTCTTGTGAAATGAGAACAAATGAGAGAAAATGGGGAGAGAGGATGAATATCCAGCTCTCAAAACATGGAGATGGCTAAAAAGTACAAGGAAGTGACAAGGTAAGGTGGGGGGAGTGTGGGTTAATCATGGAGTGGGTATGGGGTTGCTTGTGTCATAAAATAAGGTAAAGTCAACACTCTACCTTTGTACTTTACCTACTCTTATTTGAATAAGATTTTACCCTTAAAATGTGATTAAATCATTAATTTAGGGGTCTTATATTTTAAAATAAAGTTTTGGGTGAAAATCCTATGTTAAAATAATTAAAAATGGGTTTAAAACGCAAAAATACGCAAAAACGGGGTGAAAAATGAATTTTCCAGCGAGATTCTTCGGACCTAGGCCGAAGTTCGGTCAGATGTGCACGTTTCAGAGGTGAAGGCGCGCCAGAAGGAAGAAGCGAAGCGAGGGCTGGTCCGAGGCTCGGTCCGAAGTCGGGTGGTTCGGTCCGAAGGGAAGCCAGAACCGAAGGAACTGTAGTGAACAGTAATGAACAGTAACTTCGGTTCGGACCTTCCTTCTATGTGAGGTTCGGCTCGGATGAACAGTAGTCTCGGTTCGGCTCATAAGTCAACAGCTCGGTTCGGATTTATGAACAGTACTCTCGGTTCGGACCTTCATGAATAGTACTTTCGGTTCGGTTCATGAATAGTACTTTCGGTTCGGAGGGTTCGTTTCCTTAAGTCCGTTTTTCGCGTAGACTTCCGTTTTTGGGCCATTTTCGCCAAATTCGGGGGTCGGAATGTCCCGAGTGATTATAGAAAGTCGGGGAGAGATTTCGAGAGAGATTTGAGAGAGATTCCACATACTCAGAGAGATTTGGGAGAGATTTGACATACTTGGGGAGATTTCTCATACAAAGAGAGATTTGAGAGAGATTTGACATACTTGGGGAGATTTCTCATACAAAGAGAGATTTGGGAGAGATTTCACATACTTAGGGAGATTTGGGAGAGATTTGACATACTTGGAGAGATTTCACATACAGGGAGATATTTGGGAGAGATTTCACATACTTAGGGAGATTTGGGAGAGATTTGACATACTTAGAGAGATTTGGGAGAGATTTGACATACTTGGAGAGATTTCACATACAGAGAGATATTTGGGAGAGATTTCACATACTTAGGGAGATTTGGGAGAGATTTGACATACTTAGAGAGATTTGGGAGAGATTTGACATACTTGGAGAGATTTCACATACAGAGAGATATTTGGGAGAGATTTCACATACTTAGGGAGATTTAGGAGAGATTTGACATACTTAGAGAGATTTGGGAGAGATTTGACATACTTAGAGAGATTTGGGAGAGATTTGACATACTTAGAGAGATTTGGGAGAGATTTGACATACTTAGAGAGATTTGGGAGAGGTTTGACACACTTGGAGAGATTTCACATACAGAGAGAGATTTGGAAGAGATTTGACATACTTAGAGAGATTTGGGAGAGGTTTGACATACTTGGAGAGATTTCACATACGGAGAGATTTGACATACTTAGAGAGATTCGGGAGAGATTTGACATACTTAGAGAGATTTGGGAGAGGTTTGACATACTTGGAGAGATTTCACATATAGAGAGAGATTTGGAAGAGATTTGACATACTTAGAGAGATTTGGGAGAGGTTTGACATACTTGGAGAGATTTCACATACGGAGAGATATTTGGGAGAGATTTCACATACTTAGAGAGATTTGGGAGAGATTTGACATACTTGGAGAGATTTCACATACGGAGAGATATTTGGGAGAGATTTCACATACTTAGAGAGATTTGGGAGAGATTTGACATACTTAGAGAGATTTCACATACGGAGAGATATTTGGGAGAGATTTCACATACTTAGAGAGATTTGGGAGAGATTTGACATACTTAGAGAGATTTGGGAGAGATTTGATTGGTGACCTTTTTGAGTGTCCAGCTACGCACTGCAAGGTCCGTAAACCCCGTTAAGCCTTGTTTAGGGATCTTGCATACTCCCGATGAGTATGTAACATTGTTTTATCGGTTTGGCTCTCTACGTACCACCGTTTTAGGTTAAGGAGATCTAGATGTACGCACTTTTCAATTTAAGATCTCTCATTAGAATAGAGAGTTGTTTAGAAATTACATGACGTAAACTCTAGTACTCACGACAAATTGAGTTGACCGGTTTGACTTGTTGACTTTTGTTGACTTTGACTTGACCGAAAATTGACGGTTGTCACAGTTCTCTAATTTTTATACATATTATACATCTCCCCCCCCCCCCCCAACTTAAAAGTTCAAGCTCCATAATTGCCCGTGATCGAAGCATCACAGTAAACCACGAAGTAGTTGACTCCTTCTGGCAAAGTCAGGATCGGTGCCTCGCATAACCGTTGTCTGAGAGTCTCGAAGGTTGCTTGCTACTCAGCCCCCCAGCAGAAGGTCACTGACTTCTTGGTTAGTCGGGTCAAAGGAACTGCAATCTTGGAGAAGTCCTGAATAAATCTCTGGTAATAACCTACTAGACCCAGGAAACTCCGAATCTCAGTTGGAGACCTCAGAATCTCCCACTGCAACACGGCCTCTATATTGGCTGGATCGACCAAAATACCCTTTTGGTTGACAAGGTGCCCAAGAAATTGCACCTCATGTGACCAAAACTCACATTTGGAGAACGCTCCTCAGTGACTCCAGCACCTCCCTCAGGTGCTCCTCGTGCTGCTCCTGAGTCTTGGAATAGACCAAGATATCATCGATGAAGACTATCACAGACCGATCCAACATCGGTCTGCAAATGCGGTTCATAAGGTCCATGAACGTGGCTGGAGAATTGGTGAGCCCAAACGGCATCACCACGAACTCATAATGACCATAGATAGTCCGAAAAGCTGTCTTCTGCACATCATCATCCCTAACTCACATCTGGTGATACCCTAACCGTAGATCAATCTTGGAGAACCAAGATGCGCCTTGTAGCTAGTCAAACAAATCATCGATCCTCAGGAGGGGATAACAGTTCTTCACCGTTACCTTATTCAGCTCCTGGTAGTCTATACACGTGCGATGTGACCCGTCCTTCTTCTTCACAAACAAGATCGGGGATACCCATGGCGAACTGCTCGGCCTGATAACTCCCTTGTCTAGCAGCTCTTGCAGCTGCGTAGACAACTCCTGCATCTCAGGAAGAGCCAACCGATATGGTGCCTTGGCTATCGGAGCTGCACCAGAGACTAGATCAATCCTAAACTCAACCTGCCTCTCTGGAGGTACCCTAGGAAAATCCTCCGAGAATACATCCGGGTACTCTCGTACTACCGATACATCATCAATCGTCACCTTACCCTTATCCCAGGTATCCATGACATAGGCGATGTAAACCGCGCAACCCTGATGAAAATAATGTATTGCCCTCACTGCTGAACATAGGGTCAGTCCACCCTATGGCCTCTCACCCTGAATCACTAACTCTCCCCCACTAGGAGTCTGAACCCTCACCTGTTACTGCTCGTAGTCGGTCACTGCTCCATTTGTAATCAACCAGTCCATACCCATGATCACCTTATTCCCTCGCAGGGGAATAGGAACCAAGTCTACTGAGAACTGCTCATCAAATAACTGTAACGTACATCCCCGATGAACCCTCACAACCCTGACAGCCCTTTCATCTGCTATCTTGATGTCCAAGGGACATTCCAGCTCTCCTGGAGCTCTACTAAACCGCCTGCTAAGAGCGAGCGATACAAACAATCAGGTAGCCCCCGAATCAAACAATACCAGAGCAGCAATACCGTTCATGAGAACGATCCTATAATGAAACACATAAACATAAGAAAAAATCAATACACATAAAGAGATAAGGAGAAGATACATACCCGTCACCATGTCAGGAGCTGCTTGTGCCTCCTCTATGGTAAGTTAAAAAAAAACCTGCTCCACGTCGTAGGCGCCTTAGCCTGACCCTAACGGCCATCTGTAATCCTCAATGTGGCAGGAAAAGGTGTTGCCACCTTCCATGTTGTTGCTAAACTCAGCCACTGGGACCGCTTATGTCCCCTCTAATTGCACTGAAAGTAAATCAGATATGATGTTGTGGTGGTGGTGGTGGTAGTTGTGCAATCTCGGCTCACATGAACGGTTCGACCGCACTTGTAGCATCCCGAACTCCCCGCCTTGCATATCCTCTCGTGCATCTTGTCGCATTTGTTACAGTGGTCGTGGCTCTGCTGGCTCCGAGATCTATGATCTGATACCTTGGGCGTCTTGCCCGAACTCCCTAATTAAACCCCCTCGGGTATCCTCTTCCTCTCCATATCCAAATCCAACTCTCTCTCGGGCCCTAGCAATCATGTACTCCAGTGTCTTGCAGCTGGAGTGGCTCACAAACTGGCGGTTATCACTTCGCCACATCTCATGATATCGGGTGTTTTTCATCTCCTCGTCCGCAACGTACTGCAGAACGAGAAGGGCCCTCTCCCTAAACATTGCAGTGATCTCAGTTACCGTCTCAGTCGTCTGTTGGAGATCCTGGAACTCCCTACCAAGTTGTTGCACCTCGATCACAAGTGCAAACTCGACCCTGAACCTGGTCGTAAAATGACTCCAAGTCATAGCATCAAGAGCTGCACATCACCAATGGCATGTCCGACCTCCTCCCACCAGTCATGTAACGTCCCAAAATTTGTACCAACAATTTTCTTCAAATCATTACCAAAACCATATTCATAAAAACATATCATAAGTCATAACATGAATTCAGAGTATCATTTCCAAAACATATTTTCATTATCAAACCAAAACATCCCAGGCTGACTAATCAATGATGTGTGCCATGCGATCACCCCGAGCTCTTCCCTCCGCTACCAAAAGTACCTGAAACGAAAACTGAAAACCGTAAGCACGAAGCTTAGTGAGTTCCCCAACCTACCACATACCCTGCACAAACACATACAGGATATACTGGTCCACGCCTGCTACTATGGGCCTCGCCCACTACCTCGGGCCTCGCCCGCTACAATGGCCTCGCCGCTCGAGGCCCCGCCTGGCTTCGAGCCCCGCTCGGATACAGATCTATTACACTTAGGCCTCGCCTGTCACTGGGTCTCGCCTGCTAACATATACTAACACATAAGCATATCATAATACATAAGCTTAACATATACTAATGGATCTTGTCCTAAGGCCTCACCTATCTTGGGCCTCGCCCTTGTCCTGCTACTGATGAGTCATGGAACCTCGTCTGCGCTCCTACTGATAGTGAGGTACGGGCCCAACCCACACTCACTTTTTCCCTAACTTGGGCCTCACCCCTGTTCTCCTGCTAATGAGATGTGGAACACCGTCCACACTCTGCTATTGGTGAGATATAGGACCTCGCCCACACTCACCTCCCTACCAGGCATATACAAGTATCACACAGAAAACAAGTATACTCTATCATGCAAACCATTCTGTAATAGCCCGGATTTCCAGGTATCTTTATTGATTTGATTTTTTGGTGTTTTGAGAGGGGACTCGGTGAGTTGGAGCTCAGACTCGCCGAGTAGGGTCGCGATTCTGGACGCGGGATTCGTCTGGACTCGGCGAGTCCAGGATATGGACTCGGCGAGTCCGCGCTGTTTAATGAAACCCTAATTTCTCGGGTTTGGGACCTATTTAAAGGGCCTTATGGCCGTCATTTGTGCTCACCAGTCCCTTGAGTGAAACCCTAATCGAGTGTGAGCGTTTGGAGCAAAGAAGGAGGCCATTATTGACCTTGGAAGTGTCATCTTGCAAGGGAAAGGGAGGATCAGCTAAAGGGAAAGCAAGAGGAGCCATTTCTGAGGGTTTGGAGTCCAGAGCATCGTTATTGTGGTAATATCTTCGAACTATCCTCTTCTATGTTGATGTTTTCATTGATTAGGGCTTATTAAGGCCTCATGTGGCTAGATCTAGTGCTCCCTTGGTCCCTTAAGCGTTTTAGACCATAGATCTGGACCCTTGGGGGTCCAGAGTGTCCCTTTGCCCAAGCTTTCTGTGAATCAATGGAGGTTTTGGATTGGAATCCTTATGCCTTGGGCTAAAATGCCATTTATGAGACATGGAGTGTATTGGGAACACCAAGATAAGGGCTTTACGTGGTGAATCAGTCTAGGAAGGCCAGATCTATGAATTGTTGGAACAGATCTGACCTTAGAAGCAAGTTTGAGTGATTGCATGGCATGGACTCGCCGAGTCCGATGAGCAGACTCGGCGAGTAGCTTGAAGATTTCCTTGGACCGGCCAGTGAGTGATCCAGTCGAGTCAGGGGTTGACTCAGTGAGTCAAGACGAGTTAGAGAGGGTCGACAGGCGGACTGAGTCGAGCTGGGACTCGCCGAGTTGTTCTTGAGACTCGGCGAGTTGAGTCGGGGTGGCCCCGCGACTCTCCCAGGTGGAACTCGTCGAGTCAGGGGAAGCACTCGACGTGTAAGAAGGGAATCCTAGGGAGTTGGCGAAAACGTCTAGACTCGCCGAGTTGCCCTCGTGCACTCGCCGAGTCCAGTCAAGTTGACCGTTGACCGTTGACCAGAGTTGACCTATGTTTGACTTCTTAGGGATAGTCAAACTTAGAAGATAAAAGTGTTAACCAGAGATGTATGATGTTATAGGGAGATTGTAGCTCGGCGGATCGAGCACGAGTGACTTCGGGATTTGCTAGCTATCGATATTCACGAGGTGAGTCTTCTCACTATACTGTACCCGAAAGGGTTTGACTGTGTGACCGGAAGGTCGGATACGATATGAGACATATGTGTTTTATGTGATAAGTTAATTGTTATATGTGCTATGTATGATATGCTTGATATGGGCCGGAAGGCATTATGTTATGGGCCGGAAGGCGTTGTAATGTGGACCGTAAGGTTGGTGTAGGTAGGACCGGAAGGTTTACCCAGCAGGGACGGAAGTCCCTTGAGACACATGGACCGGAAGGTCAGGGCCTGGAAAGGCGTATGTGCGTAAGTTGTATTTTGGGGAACTCACTAAGCAATTATGCTTACAGTTGTTGTGTATGTGTTTCAGGTACTAGCGAGGACCGTGGGAAGGCGCCGGCGTGATCTGTACACACTGATGGATGATTTATGATCTTGGGATTTATATGATTTGTACTATGACATGAAACGTGGAATGTTTATGCCTTGTTTTGGATGAAAACACTTTATTTTGAAATGAAAAATTTGTTTGAAAATTTCCGTTGTTACACATTCCTTGGGCATCCGCCCGCTATCGATGGACCTTGGTCCTAATTATCACACTGGCATACCGTGCCTAGGGCTAAACCTTGGGTCTTCCTACTCATATCTACATGGTCCGACATTATGGCCATAGACCCATTCACATAAAGGGAAACTCACCTGGTACTGCTGAACTTGATGGTAATCCCTCTGGCCGCTGTCTGACAACTCTCTCTGAACTGATGCTCCACTAGCTCCCCGAGCTACCAATATCAATATAACACTTAGTCTAACTATCCTCTGAAAGTCAGCTAAGTCCGCTCTGATCAAAGTCAAAGTCCTGGTCAAAGTCAACCTTCCACGTCAACCCTACTCGCTGAGTCTGCTTACTGACTCGCCGAGTTCCTAGTCTCAGAATCCTTCCATTCGTGACTCGAATCGCCGAGTTAGCCCCTGACTCGCCGAGTCTACCAATTTCCGAGTCTGTCCTGCCCAACTCACTGAGTCTCCACTCAACTTACTGATTCGAGTCTTAACTCGAAGGGTTTGGGGTTTTGCGACTTGACTCGCCGAGTCCAAGAACAGACTCGCCGAGTCCAAGACAATCTTCAATAGACTCGCCGAGTTGTTCATCCAACTCGTCGAGTTCCTTCTAATCTTCATACTACTCGCCGAGTCCACTCGAAGGACTCGCCGAGTCTATTCAGTCCTTCGTACATTCAGAGGCTTTTTGAGTCATGCAGGGACTCCAAACTGTAGATCCACTCCTCCAAAGCCTATCCCTCACGTAAAGGTGCAAACTTTACGTGTAGCTAAGGAGATCTAGGCGCAAAAAACTCCAAACTCGGGTTTAAGACAACCATGCTTCACCTACATCCCCAAGACTGATACTTTATGACTCTCTAGGCCAGAATACACTTAGATATGAAGTAGCAACTTCAGATTTGGGCTTTAACTCGAAATGGTTCAAGGACATGGCATAAAAGCCCCAAATCTCATAACAAAGGGAAAACTATATGCAAAAGAGTGAAGGTAACGACTTCTTACCTCCAAATGCTCTAAAAAGTCACACCAACTCTGGATCCAAGGCTTCCTCTTGCACCACTATGAACTTCCTTCTCTTCCAAGCTTCAAATCACAACACCAAGGCTAGATCTTTGCTCAAAAACGGATATGGTGGCTAGGGTTCGGTATTCTGGATGAGAGAACTTGTAAGGAACCCTAAGGGAGAGAATGAGATGCTTAAATAGTGCACAAAGTCCCGGATTTAGGGTTTCCCTCTTCAGGCCGGACTCGACGAGTCCTTTTTGCTGACTCGCCGAGTCGGCTACTTAATCGATCCTCCGGATCCCGCTCCGACTCGCCGAGTTCCTCCCTGGACTCGACGATTTGACCCTTTAACTTAGGGTTTTCCTTTCCTTTCTTGGTCTTTCTGATTATGGGTGTTACAAGTCACGTGACTACCTTCGTTGGCCTTCCGCCCGATCATTCCGACTAACATTAAATCCTTGCGGATAATAATCTCGGGTCAACCCTAACCTTGAACATTCTGGGAACACAACTTACTCGACTGACAATCCTTCTGGTACTCCCTGAGTACTGAAACTGAACCCATAGGGGTTCACCCCCTCTTTCCTTGTGCGTTTTCTGGCCTTCCCAAGGAAACGTTCCAACTACCTCCCTCTGCCAATGTGAAGGTCCTAACCCTCACCGAATCCATTACTCTTGCTACATTTAGTGCGGGTCATACTGCCAGTACCTACAGGATACTTCCTACTACTATAACTTAGTGCTGAGTATCCATTGCAACGAGTGGTTCGGATAGTCCTTCTAGTAAAGGATTCATCCCTACAACGGTTAGACTCAAACGAGAGCTGTGCAACAGGGTCAAACCCTTCCCTCTAAGACTATCCAACCCTGCTGTGAGATGCATAGCACCCCCGATCAACTAGCTGCCTTATACCATAGTCTGCTTACCAACACTGCCACTGACTAAAATCCTGTTGACCCTTATCCACCTTCCAGATGAACCGAGACCACCCTGGTCCCTACTAATCTCTGAACATTTGGATTACCGGCTCCCACCGGTTGCTAGCCTCAAGGACAAACTCCTAGTCTCTCTCAGCGACTTCCGAAGAAACTTCAGCTATCAAATACTGCTCCATCTACTCAGCCACTATGGTGCTACTAGACCTGGGATCCTCGATCCCCTAACTGGATCCTAAGGTCCTAACCAGGTCCCACCTGTGTTACTACAAGCTCACGGGCCTCACCCACGGGTCTCACCCGAACCATACTACTGAGCAACCCTGCTCTCAGGTCTCATCTACACTGCTACTCACCTACGGTCCTTGCCCACGGGTCCCACCCAACTACATCCTGGAGCGGCCTCTCCCAAGGTCTCACCTCTCTAGGGCTATACAGGCAAGCTCCCTACTATTCTCAGCCACTACTCATTCTTGATCCCTACCTGATCACTAGGAGATAAGGGCCTCGCCCCAACTCCACTAACGAAGCTACTAGGGAACGCTACGGCTTACCCATAGTCTTACAACACCTTCCACGACTAACCGCTAGTGAATGCTACGGCTGCCCCGTAGTCTTACAACACTTCCACCACTGACTGCTAGTGAATGCTACGGCTACCTCGTAGTCTTACAACACTTTCCACCACTGACTGCTAGTAAATGCTACGGCTGCCCCGTAGTCTTACAACACTTTCCATCACTGACCGCTAGTGAATGCTACGGCTTCCCTGTAGTCTTACAACACTTCCACCACCGACTGCTAGTGAATGCTACGGCTGCCCCGTAGTCTTACAACACTTTCCACCACTGACTGCTAGTGAATGCTAAGGCTGCCCCGTAGTCTTACAACACTTTCCACCACTGACTGCTAATACAAAAGAATCCCATGCTATCAGTTCTCAAGATCCTCATTCTGACTCACTCGAGTCCTACATGCGATCCTCCAACCTGAATTCCCAACCACTTACTAACCATCACAATGACATGAACTAACCGATGAGGAGTTTCTCAAACTCCCAACCCAGAACCCCTCAGCCCATCAATCGCTGTGCCACTTCCATTCCTTCTCTGCGGCCATGTACTCATTTTGGATATGCGTGCTCATACCCTTGTACGCTCGGAGGGTTCTCCCCCACTTTGATCCTGCTTATACCTCACTGCTCAATGCTTTAGAAAAATTCCCAATCTTCTCTACTATCCCGAAATCGATCTGCTGACAACCCAAGCTTGCCACAGCTAGGGATCTAACCGATTCGTTACCCAATAACACCTTCCTGAATCTAGCGGGACACTACTGAGTCCCACATAAGCATGCTATAGCTACTGCATTCTAGGTGATTCGCTCCAATAGGGCACAACCCCTAACTACCATTTTACTAACCCAGGCATGCAGATGGCATATAACTAAATCACAAGCAAGTCACACAATTCTGAAATACTTATATCCATAACGATGCTGAGCCATAACAATATAATCATGAACAAAAGAAAATTAACAGAGAAGCGAAAGACACACACCTGCAACGTCCGGCGCTGCTCTCGCCTCCATGGTAGTCATCTGAAAAGCCCTGCCTCCTACCGCAGGCGCCTCCGCTCGACCCTGACAGCCGTCTGTGATCCTCAAAGTTGCAGGGGCAGGTGCTATCACTCGTCCTGCCGAAAGCAAACTGGGGCACTGGGCCTTCTTATGGCCCCGCTGACTGCAGTGAAAACATATCAGGTCTGATCCTTGTGTGGTGGTAGCAGTACAATCCCTGCTAAAATGACTAGTCTGGCCGCACTTGAAGCAGCCCGAATCTTCACCACTACCACTCCTGCACGCACCCTCGTGTGTCCTGCCGCACCTTCCGCATCGGCCGCGGCTCTGGTAATCCCTTGATCTCGAATCCGACCCCTTGGGCCTTTTGCCCGAACCCGTGACTGCCTGAACCTCATCTGGCTTCCTCTTCCAGATCCGCTCCAAATCAATCTCCCTCTCTCTAGCTCGTACGTTCATATCCTCCAACGTTTTGCAGCCGGACCTGCTCACAAACTGCCTGATGTCTTCCCTCAACATCTCGTGATATCAGACCTTCTTCATCTCCTCGTCCGCGACATACTGTGGAACAAGGAGGGCCCTCTCCCTGAACTTGGCGGTGATCTCCGCCATAGTCTCAGTAGTCTGCGACAGATCCTGAAACTCCCGTGCCAGCTGCTGCACCTCAATAATCGGCGAAAACTCAGCCCTGAACCTGGCCGAAAAACCGCTCCATGTCATCGCGTCCAACGCGACATCATTACCAATAGCATGACTAACCTCCTCCCACCAATCCCTCGCTCTATGCTTCAGAAGACAGGAGGCGAGTCTGACCTTGTCCCCCTCGGGACACCGACTAGTACGGAATGCGTTGGCAACATCGGCCAACCACCTACTTCTAGCGATGGGGTCCCTAGCCCCATGATAATCTGGCGCTCCGCAAGCTCTAAACTCTCGGAATGTCATAGTACGTGCTCCCATCAAAGCCATTATCTCGGTACGAAAGGCTCCCAGCCTCTCATCCAAGATCTCCAATATACCCTCCTTGACCGTGCCAAAAATCACAGGAGTCTGATCTAAGATACTGCGCGTAACCTCAGCTGATATCAACTCCCTCATTCGCTCCTCGAGCTGCTCGGACCCTAAACCCAAGCCTAATCCCTCTCTGGCGCCTGATCCGCCCACTGGTCTCTCTCGCAATGTCACCATGCTGAAAACATATCACAATACTATCAAAATACTCGTCACTACTGAGGGATCATAAACATACACACACTACAAGTTCCCCAGTCTCGTCTCGGCCTTTCTTGAATCGAGTACGGATCCTCTGCTTTCAGTAGTACGGGCCTATACTACCTTCCACATCTATCCGTACTTTCCTTAAGAACTGCTTCGACTCCACCAGGTCCCTTTTTCTACTACTACTGCTCCCAACACTATCTCATCCTAGGCTTACCCTAGAAAAACCTCTGACTCCACCCAAACCAGTCCTCAGCTGATGAAGGCCTCTTTATGATGCCAATTAGCCATCACCTGAATACCATCACATGTGACGAGGCTCAGATAATCCTTCGAGTAAAAGACTCGTCCCTACAACGGTTAAACTCAAACGAGAGTTGCGCAATAGGGTCAAACCCAGTATTATGAGATTATTCAACCCTGATCACATGTGACATGACGTATTCACCTAATGGCTAATTCCCATCACTCAGAATCCCATAGTGCACAAAGCAGGCAACATTCAGACAAGGGAAAATCTAACCATAACATACTCAAGCAATCATAACTTCATATCAAGAATTTGTACTAGCATGCAACATAAGCTCATAAACTCAGGCATAACCTAAACATGCTATCCTACTACTGTCTAATCAGCACTATCATGCAGCTCAAAGCACATATAATAGGCACATAAGGCATCCTCCCTAGATCCTTAGTCCTAATCTAGCATGTTGTTCTACTAACTGATAAACATAACATAAACTTGTATGGGTATTTTGGGGTACTTACTTGAGCTCGGCTGATTGCATGCACCACACCATTTTCTCTTAACAAAATCCCTTTTCTTTCTGAATTCTTTTCGCTTTTCTAAAATTGTTTCTTTTCTTAAAAAAACTCTTTTTACAAAACTGTCTTTTCATTTTGAAAACTTTTAGACCAATCCCTTAGTTTGAGTTCAGACACACCCGAGAGTATGTCCGAATCCCTCAAACCAAGGCTCTGATACCAACTTGTAACGTCCCAAAATTCGTACCAAAATTTTTCTTTAAATCATTACCAAAACCATCTTCATAAAAACATATCATAAGTCATAACATGAATTCAGAGTATCATTTCCAAAACATATTTTCATTATCAGAGTAAAACATCCCAAGCTGACTAATCAATGGTGTGTGCCATGCGATCACCCCGAGCTCTTCCCTTCGCTACCGGAAGTACCTGAAACCAAAACTAAAAACCGTAAGCACGAAGGTTAGTGAGTTCCCCAACCTACCACATACCCTGCACAAACACATACATTATATACTGGGCCACGCCCGCTACTATGGGCCTCGCCCAATACCTCGGGCCTCACCTGCTACAACGGCCTCGCCGCTCCAGGCCTCGCCTGGCTTCGAGCCCCGCTCGGATACAAATCTGTTTCACTTAGGCCTCGCCTGTCACTAGGCCTCGCCCGCTAACATATACTAACACATAAGCATATCATAATACGTAAGCTTAACATATACTAATGGATCCTGTCCTAAGGCCTTGCCTATCTTGGGCCTCGCCCTTGTCCTGCTACTGATGAGTCATGGAACCCTGTCCGCGCTCCTACTGATAGTGAGGTACGGGCCCGGCCCACACTCACTTTTTCCCTAACTTGGGCCTCGCCCCTATTCTTCTGCTAATGAGATGTGGAACACCGTCCACACTCTGCTATTGGTGAGATACGGGACCTCGCCCAGACTCACTTCCCTACCAGGCACATACAAGTATCACACAGACAACAAGTATACTCTATCATGCAAACCATTCCTTGGGCATCCGCCCGCTATCGATGGACCTTGGTCCTAATTATCACACTGGCATACCGTGCCTAGGGCTAACCCCTGGGTCTTCATACTCATGTCTACATGGGCTGACATTGTGGCCTTAGACCCATTCACACAAAGGGAAACTCACCTGATACTGCTGAAGTTGTTGGTAATCCCTCTAGCCACTGTCTGACAACTCTCTTTGAATTGCTGCTCCACTAGCTCCCCGAGCTACCATAATCAATATAACACTTAGTCTAACTATCCTCCGAAAGTCAGCTAAGTCCGCTCTGGTCAAAGTCAAATTCCTGGTCAAATTCAACCTTCCAGGTCAACCCTACTCGTCGAGTCTGCTTACTGACTCGCCGAGTTCCTAGGCTCAGAATCCTTCCATTCGCGACTCGACTCGCCGAGTCAACCCCTGACTCGCTGAGTCTACCGATTTCCGAGTATGTCCTGCCCAACTTACTAAGTCTCCACTTACTGATTCGAGTCTTAACTCGAAGGGTTTGGGGTTTCGCTACTTGACTCGCCGAGTCCAAGACAATCTTCAATAGACTCGCCGAGTTATTCATCCAACTTGTCGAGTTCCTCCTAATCTTCATACTACTCGTCGAGTCCACTCGAAGGACTCGCTGAGTCTATTCAGTCCTTCGTATATTCAGAGGCTTTTTGAGTCATGCAGGGACTCCAAACTGTAGATCCCTTCCTCCAAATCCTATCCCTCACGTAAAGGTGCGAACTTTACGTGTAGCTAAGGAGATCTAGGCCCAAAACACTCCAAACTCGGGTGTAAGACAACCATGCTTCACCTACACCCCCAATACTGATACTTTATGACTCTCTAGGCCAGAATACACTTAGATCTGAAGTAGCAACTTCAGATTTGGGCTTTAACTCGAAATGGTTCAAGGACATGGCATAAAAGCCCCAAATCTCATAACAAAGGGAAAACTATATGCAAAAGAGTGAAGGTAACGACTTCTTACCTCCAAATGCTCTAAAAAGTCACACCAACTCTGGATCCAAGGCTTCCTCTTGCACCACTATGAACTTCCTTCTCTTCCAAGCTTCAAATCACAACACCAAGGCTAGATCTTTGCTCAAAAACGGATATGGTGGCTAGGGTTCGGTATTCTGGATGAGAGAACTTGTAAGGAACCCTAAGGGAGAGAATGAGATGCTTAAATAGTGCACAAAGTCCCGGATTTAGGGTTTCCCTCTTCAGGCCGGACTCGACGAGTCCTTTTTGCTGACTCGCCGAGTCGGCTACTTAATCGATCCTCCGGATCCCGCTCCGACTCGCCGAATTCCTCCCTGGACTCGATGATTTGACCCTTTGACTTAGGGTTTTCCTTTCCTTTCTTGGTCTTTCTGATTATGGGTGTTACAAGTCACGTGCCTTGTCCTTTAGAAGACAAGACGCAAGTCGAACCTTGTCCCCCTCGGGACATCTGCTTGTGCAGAATGTATTGACGACATCCGCCAACCATCTAGTGCTCGCAATGGGGTCCCGAGCCCCATGGTAGTCGGGAGCTCCACAAGCTCTGAACTCCCTGAAATTCAGTGTGTGCGACCCCATCATGGCCGCCACCTCGGTGCGGAAAGCACTCAACCTCTCATCCAAAAGCTCTAAAAGAACCTCCTTGATCGTGTTGTAGATCATAGGAGTCTGATCCAGGATACTACGCGTGATCTCAAAGGAGATAAACTCCCTAATCTGGTCGTCTAGCTGCCCGGATCCTGAGCCTGAGCCTAATCCCTCATCAATGCCTGAACTGCCGACTGGTCTAGTATGTAAAACCACCATTCTGAAAAACACATCATAATAAACATCAAAATACTAATCATATCTCAAGGGATCATACATATACTACAAGTTCCTTGGATTCATCTTAGCTTCCTTGACTCGAGTATAGATCCTCTGCTTTCAGTAGTACGGGACCATACTACCTTCCACATCTATCCGTACTTTCCTCAAGAATTGACTTGACTTCACCAAGTCCCTTCTACTACTTTGCTTCATGCGCTATTCTCATCCTAGGCTTGCCCTAGGGTAATCACCATCCCACTCTCCGCCATCAACCGCATAAGAAGTCCCTGCTGTCTTCCCCTAACTAGCTCATGAATAATATTACATATCACTAAGACTAGATACTTCTTCGAATGAGAGATCCTACCCTACAACGGTTGGACTCAAACGAGAGTTGCGAAAGAGAGCTAGACCTAACCTTCTGAAATTATTTAGTCCTCGCAAAATGTAACATAACATATTCGTTTACTAATTAGTAAAAGACAACTAGAACTCCTAAAAGCACAAAGCAATCAATATTCGAGCATTGAGTAAACATAATCAAGCATATACTAATCAGACCATTATACTAACTAATCTGTACTAGCATGCAGTTAAAAAAGTCGATACACATATAACAGACACATAAGGCATCATTCCTAGATCCTTAGCCCTAATCTAGCATGCGATTCTCATAAACATATCATAACATAAACTTGTATGGGTAATTTGGGAGTACTTACATGAGCTCGGATGATCGCATGCACCACACCCTTTTCTCTTTTTCAAAATTCTTTTCTTTTTCTCAAAGTCCTTTTTATAAAAAATGATTTTTCTTTTGCAAAATTCTATAACAATTCCTTAGTTTGAGTTCAGACACACCCGAGAGTGTGACTGAATCTCTCAAACCAAGGCTCTGATACCAACTTGAAACATCCCAAAAATACTGTTCAAAATTTTCGTTTTTAAATCATTAATAAAACCATATATATCATCATCATATGAAAATCATAAACCATGTATCTTAAAAATATCATAACAACTATCAATGTATCAAAATATCAGATTGAAATATCCCAGGCTAAAAAGCTGTGGTGTGTGCCATGCAGTCATCCTGAGCTCTTCCCCTTGCTAATGGAAGTACCTAAAACCAAAACTAAAAACCGTAAGCACAAATCTTAGTGAGCTCCCAAACTACCACATACCGTACACATAACATATAACATAAACTTTGGGACTCCACTCAGCTGCATCGGGATGAACCCGACATCGGCTTACCCAACATTGGGCTCCTACTCGACATTGGGCTTACCCCGACATCAAACCACATCTAGCATCGGGCCTCGTACAACACCGGGCTTGCCCCGACATACATACAACATATCATAAGCACAAAACATAGGCACGTAACATAAGCATATAAACATTTATCGGGATTGCCCCGACATTGACCGAAGCCCGGAACACATGACACATATCATATAAGCTAACATGCATCGGGCTTGCCCCGACATCGGACCGAAGCCCGTAACACATAACACCCAACATGCAAGAATCACAAAGACATCAAGCGTACATAAAGGCTTCTCGGGACCGCCCCAGATTCGAACCGAATTCCAGAAACACATAATCTACATCGGGCTAACCCTGACATCGGAATGAAGTCCGGTACATGCTATCATACATAAACGGGCTGACATTGGTGCCTTCGACTAGTTCCTACTGGAGTAAAACTCACCTCTCAAGCTATCTGCTGAAATCTCGTGTGAGGAATCTCTGATGGCTGCTCCAACGACTCCCCCACTATCATCAACACAAAAAACTTAGTCAAAATTTGATAATCTTTCACATGGTAAAATGACCATTTTACCCCTAGTCATAGTCAGCATTCTTATTGACTCAACTCGTCGAGTTGGTCTATCAACTCGTCGAGTTATACTACTCAAGAAACCTAAATCACGATCCAAATCGTTGATTCATTCCCCTGACTCGCCGAGTTCTCTGTCTACTCATAGTTGCAATTAAGCGAGTCAACTCATTGAGTCATCCTCAGACTCGTCGAGTTTTGCTTACTCATAATCGGGACAACCCGTCTCAAGCCGTCGAGTCCTTCCTTGGACTCGTTGAGTTATTCAACCTCCAAGCCCAAAACCATGTCCAGCTCGCTGAGTCATCTCCTAGAATCAACGAGTTCACTCATTAACAGAAATAGATGGGGAACCGCAACCGACTCGCCGAGTCGCATGAATGACTCGTTGAGTCCCCAAGATCTTAATCCATTAAGTCGATTCCAGATGGGTTCATTGCCTCCAAAACATAGATTTGGACACCTAAGGTCCTTATGTCATGTAAAGTTTCCAACTTTATGTTCATGCATGGGGTTTTGGCTCAAAAGGTCCAAAAAGGTGGCTCATAAGGTGCATGGGACTCCCATAGCCATAAAGTTGGCACCTTTATGCCATGAAGTTCCTCAAGGTTCTATATCTAAAGAAGATACACCAACTCATGCTTGCACTAATGATTGGTTACAACATGAACTCTAAAATGCCCTAACTACCCTACAAGAAGATCTAGAAAAACAAATGGCCAAGGTATGGACTTGAATACCAGATAGTGAAGGAAATGTGATGTTGCTTCTAGATCTACAACCTTCTCTTACAGTCCTCTAGCTTCTTCTTCTTCTCACAAGCTTCAAATCACACCAAAAATCACTTAAAATGGTTCACACACTCACACAAAGCTCAAGCTCATTGATTATAGTTTTCTGGACAATGGAAGATGGTGAGGAATGCCTATAATGCCCGCAGATTTGGGCTAGTCAATTTAGAGACAATAAGCATCAAAAATGAGTTTTTGATGGAAGATTATTTAGAAGGATTAATCTTAACCAAGTTTTAGTATATGATACAAGGGTTCAGTACATATAAAGAATGCCAAAATCCGAGTTATAACGAAGAAGTTATGACCCGTCGAAGTTTTTCGGCAAAACTGGCATAGCACCGGGAGACGTAAATAGTGAATTTACGATAGAGGACTTTTTAGCCTTAGTAATCTAAAAAAAAGTTGTAGAATATGTTAAACTGAGAGTGTCCATAAAAAGAACGCCCAAATCTGACTTCGTATGAGGAAGTTATGAATTTTCTAAAATTTGGCATTGCAGTGCACGACCCGAAACTCGAATTTTAGTTCGAGTGGTTTTTGGCCTACGCGACCTAAATGAGAGTTAAATATCTCATTAATAGGATCTCAACGGTAAAAATACAGACGAAAATGGAGTCCGTATGTAGAAGTTATGAATTTTACGCGGACATTTAACAATATAATCTCCTCCTACTGTTAAATTTAAGATCGGTCGAGAATTAGCCGATGGAGTCTAAATGAAAGTCTTAGATCTTGTTTTTACCTACGCGCGAATATAAAGAATTTCGAGAGTAGAGCTCTTATGTTAAAGATATGGACGAAACTTGGTCCCTACTCTTCGAGCGCGATAAATTCGATACAGTTTTGTAAATCTGAGATAGAATGAGAATTAGCTGACGACGTCTAAATGAAAGTTGTAGTACTCGTAAATACCAACGTGTGGATATAAAGAACGTCAAAAATGGAGTTTTTATGAACGAGTTACAAATTATAATAGCATGTTTATGTATTAAAATAAAGTATAAATCATATATACGTACACACATACACACACACACACACATATATATATATATATATATATATACACACACACACACACACACACACACAAATGTATATATCATTAGAAAGGTATTGACGATGCGGTTATTATAAGATTAGTGTTGAGTACTTTCGATATTAGTTTAGTACAAATATCGTTAAATCTATTTAAAATAGTATTATGAATGGGTGTTTAGTCGTTTATATAACTATAAGGCCATTAAGCAATTATGGAGGGTAGGTTTTGTAAATTCAATTACTATAAATAAGAGGCTTGGGCTCTCGTATTTGTTGCACCATTCTCTTGATTCAAGAGTCTTTATCTTCTTATCCCCCGATCATTTCGGTCCCTCGTGATTCGACTTCTCTTTTTCTGTAGTTTTAGTATCGTAAGGTGAGCGCTGAAGCGCTGCACGAATCATTCTTAGAAAGATTCAGCGACGAAGTTTTGCCCCTGCATAGCCCGACTCCTAGCTAAAACTCCCTTGAAAGTAAGTTATGCTTACCCTATTTTAATATAGCTTATATTTAAAATTAGTATTGTTATTATGAACTTATAATAAATATTTGAGTTATTATTATATAAGTGTCGTTATGATATCTTTTTAACTACTCGCGGTATGGGGAATCTGGTTTAAAGGGCCGCATAGGGTTGTTGGATTTCAGAAGTGTTATATGCCAAAATGGTCCTGCCCTCCGGTGTTTTATGTCTGGCCCTGTCTGTACATAGTGGTTGGAAAGTATTGTTTAAACGCTTATATAATAATAATAAGATTAATAATTAGTCACGATAAATATTAGACTAAAATCTAGTGGTAATAATACTAGGTTTCGTCGAAAGATATTATTTTAAAGTAAACGAAGCGTTGTCTGAGTACCGAGTCACCACCTTATTAAGTGAGTGCATGGTCCCTTTCATCTTACACATAGATATGAAGTATTTTATATAAACTATGTGCTATGTGTGCATATTATCTGTATAATTGCTATCTATGTTTGATGAACGATTTTATACAAGTTTTATATGATTTAAACTGTATATGAATTTATATCTATTTAATATGTTGGGTAAAACATGGGTAGATGAAATATGAGTTGGATGATGAGTTGAGAGGTGATATAGACCATGAGGTAAGGGTGAGAGGTGGATGATGTGAGAAGCCTTGTTCCCAAATGTTGGCGCCATCATCTAGTAAAGTATGGATGACAACCACAGACTATTCTAGACAGTCCAGTGGAACACTAGAAGGCTCGCAACCTGTAGGTGTTGTGAACGATGTGTTCACCCGATGTACTCTAAACCTTGGTGATCATGCAGACTTGATGCCTAAACCCTGGCGACTATGCAGACTTAGTGCCTAAACCTTGGCGATCATGTAGACTTGATGCCTAAACCTTGGTGACTATGCAGACTTTGTACCTAAACCTTGGTGATCATGCAAACTTGATGCCTAAACCCTGGTGACCATGTAGACTTGGTGCCTAATCCCTGGCGACTATGCAAACTTAGTCCCTATTGTGTAAACCATGGCAACGATGGACTTCGTGCCGATTCCTTAGGAATAAATGAACGAGGAATAGCTGATTCTTAGGGTAGATCCTTAAGAGTAAAGAAGATAATGGGGATGGGTAATTGGGTTGATTGTTTGATGTTTAAACATAATAATTATATTATTGTGGGTTGAAAACCCTATGTACTCACTAGGTTTCCCAACCCGACCCACTCAGTTTATTTATATCACAGGTGTTGATATGAAGTCACATTACACTGAGAGATTAAGGATATATAACTCACTAGTGATAATGAATGTAAGTTCTGTTTATGCTTATTTTTCTGTATTGACGATGACATCCCAAATGTTTTAAAATGAATAAATATACTTTTCTTCAGAAATGCTTTGATAATGTATTTATCATGTTTTACTGGGAACAAATTCCGCAACATTTTTATTAAAAGAGGCACTCTGATTTTTATAAAGCATAAACAAAATCGGTATTTTTTGGCCGTGAAAATGGGGATATCACAATGCCACAATGCCACAAAGGTGTGTTATGTTATTTAAATAGGGTGCCAAACCCTTAAAATCAGGGTTTCATTCTGGCAGTCCTACTCGTCGAGTCAGGGCTTCCCAACTCGTCGAGTAGACTTCAAACCCCACGTCCATCTCAATCTCTACTAGACGAGTTTGGGGCTACCGACTCGTCAAGTTGCCTTGTGAAAATTATTAAATAAATATTTAAATACATACCAGGGATCTAGGCGTTACAAAAACATTTTGCGGAAATTGTCTTGTTTAATTAAATATCTTGAGTAAAGATGTTGTCTCAAAATACAAAACCCTAAGGATGTCACAATCAGTGCACAACATATGTTATAGCATAAACACTTAATGGTCCTGAAGACTGTTGCAGGTTGTCTCTTAATCACTCGGCATCCTAATCAAGTTCCAACAACTTTATCCCTATTACGTGTGATGCATATAATTGGAGTGGGTCAAGTTGGGAAACCTGGTGAGACACATAGGGTTTTCAATCCCCCAATATTATTATGATAATAATTTGTAATTATCAATCTTGCAAAATCATTTGTTACCAAATAATATAGATGCATCTCATAACTTTGATATATATAAAACATTATACTTATACATACCCATCCCAACAGATTCTCACAAATCCTAGTCCATGATTATCTGGAAGAATGAACTTACCTGATGAATCTTTTAGAGCAATGGTTTGACTACACAACTAGGAGCTTCCTTGGTTGTTGTTAGTCATAAAGACAATTCAAGCCATTAGTTATTTGATGAATATGTTATCCCGTTTCATCTTCGTCTGTGGGTTATAAGTCCACACTAACAACGTAATTCACAAGATCGTCTAGAATAATCAAGTGGTATCATCTTACTATGGGATGAGTTGGAGAGATAAGAAAATCGGCCAGGGTTTCAATCTAAAGTCCAAGAACCAATTTTCTAATTCTTGGGGGGGGGGGGGAGGGGGTCATTATATAGTTCTCGGCTACTATGATTTCTGGAGGAAAACCTAATTCCTGCTTAAGGCCTAAGCAGCCCATGGACTCCTCATCGTGAGGCCTTGGACGAAATATATAGGGCCTACCTATAGGATTTCGTCCACTCCTAATTAAGGAGTCCAATAGCCCAGTTCTGCAACTATCAATGATTTGCAAAACAACCCCTCCATTATTAATCAGTTCCTTTAATCCCAAAATTAATATCAAATTAAATTCTGATTAAATACTAATTAATAATATGATTTCCAAACAATGTATTAATCTTATAATATATTAATGAAATCATTTGAGTACCAATTTATTATTTTAAATAATAAATCTCTCTCTCTCTATCTCTCTCTCTCTCCACTAGTCATCATGTCAAGTTACATGAGTGAAGGCAACCCAAAAGGTGATGGGTTTTAGTCATAAGAACATCCTATGTGCTCATACAAACCCTAATGCTTGGATCTAGGTTTCTCTATTGTACATGCAATTTATCCAAGACTATAAACCCTAGATCTAGCATATGATAATCAAGATAACATATAAATAAGGGTTTAGATCATAGCTTGATTGTTATATAGCAATAACAATCCCAAATACTTCTTGTATTGACTTTAGAAAGCTTAGAGTCACAAATGTCACTCCTCTAATGGTTCACATACACCAAGAGCAAGAGGATGAAGAAGAGAAGAGAAGGAGGCTGCCCAAAACGTGTGGAAACCCTAGAATGAAGCTTGTCCACGTTTTTGGGGCATAAGGGCTCTATATATAGTGAGGGTATTAGGGTTATCTAACAAGGAAACCCTAATTTGGATGCTTAAGCCCTAAGAAACCCATGGACTCCTTTCCTTAAAGGCCTTGGACGATTTCTAATGGGTTTCCCCATAGAATTCGTCCACTCCTTAATATAAGGCAATCCATAGCCCAAATTGCAATTATCTTATAATTACAATTCCAGTCCCTTAAGTTTAATTAATCTCTTTTAGCTACAAATTTAATTCTTATTAATTCTTGACTAATATTAATTAAACAATATGATTTCTCCTTTAATATATTATTCTCATAATATATTAATAAATCATATTTAATCCTTTCTCTCCATAATTCATCCTATCAAGTTGCTTTGGTGAAGGCAACCCAAAAGGACCATGCACCATCGGGTCAAGTACATACCAAAATAGTTATGGACTTAGACACTAATCCAACAGTCTCCCACTTGGACAAGTCTAATAACTATTATGCGTATGACTTCAGATCCTGATCTGCAATCGTAGCTTTCCAAATCTGCTGTCAACTCTGATCCTATCAGATACGCGTGTCCTTTAGATAAGGGATCATATATTCCTCCATTCTAGATATCGTATGAGACATGATTTCTAATCATTCTCTCTGTACTATTTCTCGACTTCCGATTTATGACGACTGACTAATTGAACAAATCAAATTAGCCCTAGCCCGGCCGAGCATTTATGTTTGTCATCACTAAATCATCGAGGGGCCCAAAGATATCGCTTTTATCCTACTTTGGATAAAAGGAACGGATAAACTTTGATTCAATGCTCGCTTGCACTCACTCACCGAATCACACACAACAATATGTTTTATGACACCAAGTTACTGGTGCGTTTACATATTATCAATGTGCAACCGATTTGCAAGATACAACTCACATATCTCGGTTTCAAGAATATAAGATGTTATCGTCCCATCAATCACTCCTGATACAATTCATGGAGTGATCCAAGTGAGCGTGGGTTTAATCCAATGCTCAAATCATATTCATAAGCACTCATGAACGTTGCAGCAAACAATTGCTTATGTCTAATACTCTTTAGACAATCAACACACCAATTCACGACAATCTTCATTCATACCTACTTCCAACATATGAACGACTGTGGCCCGTTCGAATAATTTGACTATTCTAAACCAATTAAATTATTCAGGAAGTCAAAACATGCAAAGTGAAACACAAGAATAATACTAATCTCATATGGCCTCAAACCTTTGAGCATAAATAAAACACCTTTTATTTATCACCATATCGATTACTCATTATTTGTTGTTTCGGGTAATCAACTTTTTACTTGAATTATTACACTTGTCCCATGCTCCTAGCATGCACACAATGTTTACCTATGGTTCTTACTTTGTGAAATAAATCAAATGAACATATTTCCAATCATACTCATTTCACAACTCCCAATCCTTTTCACAAGTGAAAGAATATCAAATTCTTGTTACTTATGGAATATGCTAGATTCTAACATTTTATGCAATGATCCTTTTGTAATATCACTGCATTAAAGTCACAATGACTATTGCCAATGAAATTACAAAGTCCTCTATCGGAGATTGTTACAAGACAATTCCTGAGATATGATGTCTCTCACTCAAAGTACATTCCTTTGAACATCCTATTGCATAAAAGTTTCTAATCTAGACATAGATTTTCAATATTCAATTCCCAATATGGAAAACTTTCCATACTTACCATATGACAACTCATTCTCAATAGAATCTTATCTATTCATAATAATGTCGATATGGTCCATCCAATACTATACTTCCAATTACTCACAAGCGACCAATCCTAGGCGAACTTTGGATTGTCCTTTGATAGTTGTTTAATTATCTTAGTCAAAACCGATTCTTGTCCTTTTTCCCTCTAAATGCGCTAGACATTTGGAAAATTTTAGAATGGTCAAATATTATAGCATTTGCAATCGACCCTATACCCGAAGCGTATGGGACACGATGCATAATGTCTTACATAAAAATTTGATACTTTATCAATCTTCTGCCATAATATTTTATGTGCTACATTAACAAAATTCGAACTATGAAGAGGAATGCCGTAATCATAATGGAAATTTGAGAACACACTATGTTTCCTTGACTAAATTATTAACATTCCACAACCTAAGCCTTTAGATTTGAAATGAAGCATAATATTCTCTCCCTTAATTATAGCAAAACAACTTTACAACCCTTACGACTTTGCAAGGTATAACTCTTGTTTTTCTATAATTAATATTGCTAACTTGCAATAATCATGCAATCATAACATTTATGCTCCCACTATCATGATAATTATTATAAACATAACATTTATTCTCCCACTAGCTTTGACATGTATTTAGAAACCAGCTTAACTTCTAGAAAAATAATACTTATTGAATTTCTTAAGTTCATCTTTCTAATACCTAATGCTTTGATAATCCTTTATCTAAGCTTATACACCTTTGCCTTAGATAATTCATATGTGTGTTTAAACAATTCAGACCAATTGCCAAATCTCACAATTCGAATCAAGGAAAGGGATACCGTAAACATAATCGAATTCGAGAATCCAATTTTCACAGTCACTATCTTTTTAAAATCTCTCTTAGTGAAAGCATTTCCTCACAATCATTTTCATGAAGGAGGGAATTTTATGACACTTAGATTTTAATGGTGTATGTGTTCCTATCCATGTGGATTTGTCAAAACCAAAGTTTACGACAAATTCAAACTCATATGGACCGAACTTTTCTTGATTTTGATTTCTTGCCTTATGGTAGCACAACTGCCCACCATGTCTTCCAAGTAGTTAAGCAGCTCACCCTTTCTTATCAATGTACTTTTCATTGATCAAGGTGCCTTCCTTTTATGTGTTCAATTGAGAACTCATAGAACTCACATGCATAATTAACTCAATTGGAATGGCATAGAAACAAAATAGTGTCAACACGATAGGTTGTAAACCTCAACTCGTGTGCTAGTGATGATCGATAAGGTTTATTTTGATTTGTTCTTGAAACCTTTCAAGACCATTAAGACTCCCACTGACTCCTTGACATATAAGATTCCTTTGTCAACAAATATTCAAGAGTTAGTGTAGTTTTTATCAAAACACTTCATAAATTGGTCCTAGTTGGTCTTTGTCTTATCCAAGACATCACAACTTTCCACATTTGATGAATGTCATAAACCTTCTTAATACTTATCACTCAATTTCACAATCTTAACTCCAAGACTTGTTTTGGAACGAAGTATGATTGACTTCTTGATTTAACCATTTCTTCAATTCTTGATTCCTCTTCTTAGACATACAATTGTACTAAGACTCACTTAGAGGATCAACTGTGATATGGTTCTTAATCATTAAGACCTATCATAAAGCATAAAAGATACTCTCCCTTCTTCTTAGAATGGAGAAACTTTTATCTTTCTGCCTACTTGATTCTTTTTATTCGTTCTGCTATTGATTTAAACCTTTTCAATCAACACTTAATCATATAAGTATAATCATATTTACTAAACCTTTAGTAAATCATGAAAAATATCTTTGTTACTCTTATGGTGGACTTTGATCAACATGCAACTTTGTGTGCTCGATCTTCTAGTCCTTCACTTGACACTTTGTCAATGAATTAGTCTAATTTTCAAATATGAAATTTCTCATTCATCGTGCAACCAAGTTGCATGATTCCAAGTTTCTGTCCAGTTGAAACTTGGGCGATGAGAAACTTTCCCTATTTGGTAAATTCTCGACATTTCCACAAACAACATAATTAAGAATCAAATCCATTAATGCTAATATTAGAAACCCTCAAACATCAATTTTCATGCATGCCATTGCAAGGATAAATAAATAATATAAAATCAAAATTTATTTTATTGCGGAATTTTTTTTCCTTACAATGCAATTCATTGAAAAACTATGCTAATACATCTTTCTTAGCAATCTAATTCTAATGCTAAGTAGTAGCTCAAGAATCTAATCTTCAAGTAATGAGATCGAAATCCATTTCTTCACGGTTAGATTCTGCTCACTTCTTCCCTTAAGCTTCCTCTCTTTTCTTCGATCCTACAAAACATCAATTGTAATCTTATCACATTATGTATTAAGAATCTAGAATAGGAGCTTAAAAGAGTTAGTCAATGGATTTTACCTAAAGCAGAGCCATATGTTTTGACTCTCCCATCTCTTAGATCTCTTAGGTAATAGGGCAGCTTCGTCTCCAATGCCCCTTCTCTTGGCAATAAAAGCAAATCGACTCTTTTGGAACAGCACATGGGACTACTTCAGATATTGCCTTTCTCTTATGATCAAACTCTTCGATCATGGCATGTCTTTCGTTGCCATTGCCTATATCTATTGAGGTCTGGAAGGTAGATTCACTAATCAACTTTGCTTTTCCATTGCGCCAAACCATTGCTGATTCAGCAGCAATAAGCATATAAGTGAGATCTATAAGGGTCACGTCGTGGTTCATCATATAGTACTCTCTTACGAACTCACTATACGAGTTAGGAAGTGACTGAAGAACCCAGTCAACAACCATCTCCTCACAGACAACGGATCCCAACATTCTTAACCTATCAATGTGTGACTTCATCCCTAGGACGTGTGCACACACTGATTTTCCTTCTTTATGTTTACTTGCCAAAAGGGCTTGAGTGAGTTTGAGCTTTTCAAGCCTTCAAACTTGTTGGTTAGGGAGAGTAATTGGAGGAGGTGGAGGAAGTGAAGCATGATCTCTTGTTCCTCGATCGAATCGTGGAATATCATCTTCATGTGGAAAGCTTGTTCCACGGGATTTGGGAAGACCATAGTTGTCGAACTTTGACATCTACAAAACGGGAGAAAACGAATTCAAGTTAGTTGATTGATTGAGTCCTTAGTAAATCACCCAAATGAGATATTAAGGCTAGGGCCCAACACAATACGCTAGAAAAGGGATGCCGTAATCTAGTTGCAGAATATTTGAAGGTAAGTGAATGACGATTCGCTAATTTCCACCATTAAAAACGAAAAAGAAAATTAGGTTTTAAATCTATGAAAACTCCTAGATCCTTTGAGATTCATTGAACATTTCAATGGCATGTTTAAATCTCGATATGCCCCTCTAGTTTGTGACTGGGATGCCGAGGATCACAAAGCGAGTGTGAATAACCATGCAAACTTACATGGTGCCCTCACATGTTACAGTCACCTATTCGATGTGCCGGTAAACCACACACGCTCCACCGAACTATGACAAACATTGAGTCACCCTTTATTACCCGTGCTTAGAACCATTTAGTGTGACGGTTAGCCACACACGCTCCACTAACGTCTTCGCAAGGGCACAAAGTGTAATTTCATGGAATTGCATCAATTCACTTTTGCCTAAGTAACTAAGATTGGGAATTTGAAAAACATTTAGTTACTTTTGTACTTCATTATACTTATAAAGGAAGGTTTTGTCCTATCCTACCCGTTCGGCTAACGATCCTCCACTAGTCAAGAGTGCGGTGGGTAAGAGTGGATACCCATTCAATCGCCATTTTATAGGCAATTTCCTTAAACATCCCTTATAGACTAGCTTCGTGAATGAGGCCTACTAACGTAAGACTGACTTTTACTCATACATATATATATATAATGTTAGACTTGTTATATATAGTATAGGGTGTATTTTATATTTTTAAAATACTAGGTGGTTAAATTTAACGATTATACTTTTAATTCAATTAAATTGTAAACCAAAACTTTTTATGGATTTATTAAACCTCTTTTAATTATACACCTTAATTAATTAATAAAACCATAAGGGTGTGATTTGAACTTTTCAAAACAATACTAGGGTTTTAGAATTTAACATTCCTAGATTAAACTTTTAATCAACTTTTAAATTCCAAAACTTGAGGGCAAGTTTTGAAACATTTCAAAACATTAGGGTTTAGAATTTAAATATGCATCAAAATTAAACTTTTAATCAAAATTTAAATTCCAAAACTTGAGGGTAAGTTTTGAAACCTTTTCAAAACATTAGGGTTTAAACTATTTAAATTTCAAAACTAAACTTTTGAGTTTAAATTTAAACTATAAAACCTAAAGGGGAAAATTGAAACTTTTCATAACACAAGGATCAAATAACAAATAATATAAATTAAACAATTAATTTCATCATTATCTATATTTGACCTAATTTCAATTTCTTGCAAAATAAGTTACCCAATTAATACAAATAATCAACTTTAATCATATAAGGAAGCTATTATCTAATTAATTGATAATTATCTTTTGTTTAATCAAGGAGATACTCAAAAATATGAATAAAATCGGATTTTAATGATCTATAATAGATAAGGCAAGTATCCATGAGAAAAACAACAAGAAATCCCGAAATCCCCTCTTTCTGACGCTCGAACTCACCGAGTACCCATATGGACTCGCCGAGTAGGGGGCTACCCCCTACTCGGCGAGTCCACAATGGGACTCGCCGAGTCCATCAGGCAGGCTCACAAAAATCGATTTTTTCAAGCATGAACAAGTTAACAAGGCATCAATACAATAGAAACCAATCTAGGCTCTGATACCACTGATGAGTTTTAGTCATAAGAACATCCTATGTGCTCATACAAACCCTAATGCTTGGATCTAGGTTTCTCTATTGTACATGCAATTTATCCAAGACTATAAACCCTAGATCTAGCATATGATAATCAAGATAACATATAAATAAGGGTTTAGATCATACCTTGATTGTTATATAGCAATAACAATCCCAAATACTTCTTGTATTGACTTTAGAAAGCTTAGAGTCACAAATGTCACTCCTCTAATGGTTCACAAACACCAAGAGCAAGAGGATGAAGAAGAGAAGAGAAGGAGGCTGCCCAAAACGTGTGGAAACCCTAGAATGAAGCTTGTCCACGTTTTTGGGGCATAAGGGCTCTATATATAGTGAGGGTATTAGGGTTATCTAACAAGGAAACCCTAATTTGGATGCTTAAGCCCTAATCAACCCATGGACTCCTTTCCTTAAAGGCCTTGGACGATTTCTAATGGGTTTCCCCATAGAATTCGTCCACTCCTTAATATAAGGCAATCCATAGCCCAAATTGCAATTATCTTATAATTACAATTCCAGTCCCTTAAGTTTAATTAATCTCTTTTAGCCACAAATTTAATTATTATTAATTCTTGACTAATATTAATTAAACAATATGATTTCTCCTTTAATATATTATTCTCATAATATATTAATAAATCATATTTAATCCTTTCTCTCCATAATTCATCCTATCAAGTTGCTTTGGTGAAGGCAACCCAAAAGGACCATGCACCATCGGGTCAAGTACATACCAAAATAGTTATGGACTTAGACACTAATCCAACAAAAGGACCATGCTACTATCAAATCAAGTACATACAAATTATAGTTATGGGCTTAGACATCTAATCCAACATATATTACCCAATATCCAAACTTAACTAAACTAAGCATTCTTTATAAGCCTTGTTTCATTATTAGGCGAGACTATAATACTTGTAATTAACTTAAAAAACCATTTTCATGTTTATACCATACTACTGCAATACAATATACAACTATACTTTTATCCAACTTACCGGAACTAATATTCCATTATACATCTTAGTTTAAAACTAGACTAGACTATAATACAAATAGTCAACTTTCAATACATATTCCTTGTTAATGCAATATTATTATAACATAAGGTATGACTAAGTATTTATCCAACTTACTTCGTACTAAGCATCCTTTATAAGTCTTATGACAAGACTATGTTTTGTATAAACAAATTTAGAAAACCTTTTTCCTGTTTATGAGATACTCATCATGATATATATATATATATATATATATATATATGTGTGTGTGTGTGTGTGTGTGTGTGTGTGTGTGTGTGTAGCATAAAAGTCAAATGACAAGTATTTTGGTATATTTTAATCTTTTTAAGTAATATTACTTGCATCAAGATTATCACACAATATCACCAAAACAACCTTAAGCCTTAGTATTCTGTTCGTATTTACAAAGGTTAGATTAATAACTGATACTTTAGATTCCCCTTAAAAACGACCTAAATACGAATATTACTAAGCCTTAGTATTCCGTTCGTATTTACAATGGTTACTCGTAATAATACTTTCTTCAATTCATCAATAATCCCAAAGGAATACTGACTTATAGTTGATAAGGAACAACCAGGTAAGATCATCTTGGAGGTAGGCTCCGTTTGGTAAAAAAAATATATACCGTTTGGAAAATCCACTTTAAACACCTCACAGATCTAGCCTACACGTCACTCCCGTAAGTAGATCGATCAACAAATAACTGGTATTAGTGATAAATGGTATTTATAAGTCTACAATAATGATTACAAACATAAATATAAGTTATACGTAAAGTATTGTAAGCATAACTCAACTTACATGTTGTTTAATGAAAAATCAGAAACTGCGTGGGAAGAACTTTGAAACCGAAAACTCTGTTTATCTGGGATCTTTGGCGCTCTAGAGCTTCGCTACTAACACCTAAGAGCTACTAAATTTGGCCTCCAGAGTTTAGGAGAGTTTGGAAGAAGTTAAAAGTGAATTAGTGAAGGAGTTAACAAAAAAGATACGCATATATATATATATATATATATATATATATATATATATATATATATATATATATATATATATATATATATATATATATATATATATATATATAGGAAATCTCAAGAGGCGCGTTGCGTCTTGGCCATGTGGTGGCTCCTGAGTGGTCCACATCGATGGAGCTTGGGGACTAAGGGTGTCATCTGATTGCAATACATGGCAGCGATCCAGCGTGACACGTGTCACGCTTCTGGTGGTCTAAATCTCCTAATCTTCTAGAAAATCGTAACTTTCACATACAGACTCCATTTTCGATGGTTTTCATATTCTCTCTTTATTTTTCATTTTGAATTCATCAGCTAATTCATACTTTATTTTTCATTTTATGGTACGAGAGGGTTTACACTATAAATGATGCTGCGAAATTCATAACTTCGTCATACGAGCTCCATTTTTGACATTCTTTATATCAACGGTTTCGTGTCGAAGATTACTAAGACATTTATTTAGATTGTTTTGTCCAACGATCAGCTGGTTTTTATTTCGATTTTTGTGTCGCACACGGTTGTACTATGTCACACTCAAAACTTTGAAAAATCATAACTTCCTTATACAAAGGCATATTATGACGTTCTATATATCCATGTGCTCATGGTTACAATCTCTACAAATTCCGTTTAGATTATTTATCATTAATAATCTTTTATTTTTACACTTTATTTTATCACTTCAACGATAAATTTTTGCATTAAAGTTTTCTACAAATATTATATAATATTAATATTTGTTCACATAACGTGTATATGATAACTATTTATTAGCTCGTAACATGTATGAAGAACAATTACACCATTCAATAATTTTATTTTTTCGATAAAATTGTAACATCCTGACTTCCAAGTATATGATTTATTTCTTGAAAGGCAAAATCCCATTGGAACCCGTCGAGTTGATTGCCCCAACTCGATGTGTTGAAAGCTTCTGGGCAGCAGACCTTTTGGACCAACTCGACGAGTTGGTAAGGAAAAACTCAACGAGTTGGCGGATGGATGAGAAACCCTAAATTTTAGGGTTTGCACCCTATATAATCTCCTTAAGTCTTTGAGGCTAATCTCTTATCAGCCTCCAAAACCTAATATCGACCTTGTGAGACCTAATCTTCATTTCCTCTCATATTGTGTGTTAGTGTGGCATTTTTGGAGCAAACAAGGAAAAGATTGTCTGAAGGAAGTAAGGATCTAGCAAGCAAAGCCTTTAGTCTCTAGTTTGGCACTCTTGTGGACTATTTTGAGTATTTAAGATCTGATTTATCTATATAATTAGCTAGATCTTGAGTTTTGCCCCCTTTTCCTCCTTATTCTTGGTTGTTGTAACGCCCGTAGATTAGGGCTAGTCAATTTAGAGACGATAAGCGTCAAAAATGAGTTTTTGATGAAAGATTATTTAGAATGAATAATCTTAACTAAGTTATAGTATATGTTACAAGGATTCCGTACATATAAAGAACGGCGAAATCTGAGTTATAACGAAGAAGTTATGACCAGTCTAAGTTTCGTGACAGAACCGACACGACGCTAAATGACGTAAAAAGTGAATTTACGTTAGAGCGATATTTAGCCTTAGCGATCTAAACGAAAGTCGTAGAGTTCGTTAAACCATGAGCATGCATAAAAAGAACGTCCAAATCTGACTTCATATGAGGAAGTTATGATTTTTCTAAGTTTCGACTTAGCGGTATGCAGCCTGAATACTTTATTTGAGATCGAGCGGTTTTTAGTCGAAACAATCTAAACGAGAATCGAAGATCTTGTTGATAGTAGTGCAACAGTAAAAAGACAGACGGAAACGGACGTCGGATGAAGAAGTTATGAATTTATAACGGAGTTTTCTTGTCCATGTCTATTAAAAATAAATAATAAAAATAAATTCAAAATTAACCGACAAAGTCTAACCTACGCGTAGTCTCACCTACGCGTGGATATAAAGAATGTCGAAAACGGAGTTAATATGAGGAAGATATGAATTTTTGAAGTTTATTAAATAATTAAAATATTAAATTTAATTATAAATTTCGATATTATCCAAGGGGGGGGGGGGAGTTAGCGACCTTATCCAGGTTACGCCCAGCGTAACTAAAGATTACGTCCAACGTAATTCGGGGTTTCAGCCCCTATAAATAGATGTCGAGTGCACCCGAGTTTTGGTGCTCCATTCTTTCATTTCTCCTGCATTTTTACCTCGTTTTGCGTGCAAGAAATACCCCGAAGCCACGGTATCATTCTCGAGACCCGAAGCAAGTCCCGAAGATCCCGAGAAGTGAAATTCCCAAGCCGAAGCTTTGCCTGCGAGAAGCCAATTTTTGTGAAGATATTCCAGATCTACCGAAGAATACTACTTCTACAAGCCGTAGTGCTGTCCGATCATCTTCTGATCAAGTGAGTGTATAGTTACTTTCTTCTAACACATAAATATAAAGTATTAACTATGAAATACGTGCTATGTGTTATATATTATTTGTCTATTTGAGATGGTCTTTGAATTGATGTTTTTATACGGGTGTTAAATGATTTAAACAACGTTTGTATTTATATCTACAAAAATGTTCGGTAGAGCATGGGTAGATGGAATAGTTGGTGACGATGCGACTTCGTGCCTATTTGATAAACCTTGGTGACGATGTGACTTCGTGCCTGTTGTGTAAAACCTGGTGACTATGAGACGCAGTGCCTATTGTGTAAACCTTGGTGACTATGAGACGTAGTGCCTATTGTATGAACCATGGTGACTATGTGACGTAGTGCATGTTGTATAAACCGTGGTAGCAAATGAACTTTGTGCTAGTTCCTTAGGTAAATCCTTAGGAATGAATGAATGAATGATAGTTGGTTCTTAGGGTAAACCCTTGAGAAAATAAAGGAGATATGGGGATGGGTATTGGGTTGATTGTTTGATAATTGAATATAATGAATGTATTATTGTGGGTTGAAAACCCTATATGCTCACCAGGCTCCCAAGCTTGACCCACTCAGTTTTCTTTGCATTACAGGTAATGGCACACGGGTATAAGTTGGTGGACTTGACGAGAGATTTTGGATTATAGATCAGTAGTTATAAATAACTGTTGTAAGGTCTATTCTATATTGTTTATGCTTTTGGTCTGTATTGGAACATGACATCCCGAGGTTTTATTATTTAATGAAAATACATTCTCTTGAGAAACGTTTTGATAAATTTTATCATATTTTGTTTTGGGAACAAATTCTGCAACTCTTTTAATAAAAGGATTACTCTAATTTTATAAAACAAAGCATAAACAAATCAGTCTTTTCTGGCCGTGAAATTGGGGATGTCACAGTTGTTGCATTCATGGACTTCGTAAAGTTTGCAACTTTATGAATCTCCAGGGCAATATGGCCTCATAGTGGGTTAGATGTGGCTTTTTTTCAAGCTTTGATGCCATGCATGGACTTTAGGTCATATTTTCCCCCTTTTGGACCATTTTGGCTTCAAGACATGCATTGGTCAGCATGTCTATAAAGTACCAATATTTGGGATGTTTTTGAGGTTAGAACCTCTTATAGAAGTATGGGTTCCAGATCTCTATGGTTTTGGGCTTAGTGGTTAAGCCTTTGAGTTTTCAAGCCTTGGATAAGAGCTTTTGAGCATTTAGGGTAGTCTCAAAGGATTGAAAACTTTATCCTTTAAGACACATTTGGAGTTCAAATCTGAGCCTTAGAGTCCTTGGAATCGAATGATCATCCGGATGTGTTTAGCAGGGGAAAACTCGATGAGTTGCCCAACCAACTCGGCGAGTTGGTTGGGGTTTTCTTGAGTTTTTGAGTACTGAAGGAACTCGACGAGTTTCTAGGTGCACTTGACGAGTTGGGTCAACATGGACTGTTGACCTTGACTGTTGGCTATGACTTTGATAATGGTTGACCAAGTTTGACTTTTGAGGGCATTTTGGGTACTTTGAGGTTTGATGGATTAGTCATGATGGTTGTATGCTCTGAGTCGGGAGCTGAGTTTTGGAGTTAGATCTTATCAGTTCAGCTGCTTGTGAGGTGAGTCTTCCTCACTACACTTTCAGGTCGAACGCACCAAGGCCAACCCATTGGTTGGATAACTTGATATTATAGATATGTTGAGTATGATATAGTTATGCATGCTTGTCTTGTTATGCTAGCCTGGTAAATTTGTAGAACTACCTGTGAATTGCCTGTTTATCTGTGTATGTTATTATCTATTATATGTCGACATATTGTGTGGGTTGGGTTGAGATTGTACTACTTTGTGTTGTAGCCAAAAAAACCCTGGAGTATATCAAATATGAGATGAGGTCAGGGAGGGCATGCCAGACTCATATTGAGGACTCATGAGCATTCCTGATACAAGCTAAGGGTCAGACCATACTCGCACTGAGGGCTTAGCGGTATTCAGTCTGTTGACTGACCAGGCCAGGGAGGAAGCCAGACATAAGCTATGGGCATGTGAGGCAATCCAGACTTATGTTGTAGGCTCACGGGTAATCCAATCTGTAAAGTTGTGGACCCATTGCATGTTGCTTTTTTTTTTTTTTATATGATGTTATTTTTTATGTATTGGTATTTTTGGGGGAACTAACTTAGCTTTGGGCTTAAAGTTGTTGGATTGTGTTTCAGAGACTTCTTAGGATCGCGGAAAGGCGAAGGCGTGATTGTGAACCTCCTCATGTTTTTATTTCACGAGTTTGGGATATCTCTGATATGAATCTTATTTTGGAAACAGTTTGTAAACAATTATGATTTTGAATGTTTTAAAAGTTTAAATTTTTCATGAATTTTATGAGTGTTAAAAGTTGGCATTATAGCCTTGGTTTGAGTGAACTGGAGGAACACTCATGTGAATCCAGTCTCAAACTAAGAAAAAGATTTTTGATATTTGTATATTTAGCGATATATTTTGTATAGATTTTTATTAATTATTGGATAATTATTTGCAAAATATGGACAAAAGGTACTTAATTATGTTTAAATTGTATTTTCAGTCCAAAAGATATGCTCGGAAGCAAAAGGAAGCAAGAAGATGCGATTGGAAGCTCGGGAACTGAAGAAAGAAGGAAAAGAACCAAATCCTAAAGGACTTGATGAGTCTAAACGCCTACTCGGCGAGTACCCACGAATTTTCGCAAAGCAAAACATAAAGTCCTTGCCGTACACAGACTCTATAGAGGGGACTCGGCGAGTCGGTTATCTACTGGACGAGTAGACCCTGTTTTGTGAAATCTATAAATAGAAATTAAATTCCCGAATTGAGGCTCTCACTGGAATCCTGGTGGAATTACTTTGCAACCAAGAAGGCATCTGGAGCTTTGGAAATCGTGAGAGAACCCTAATCTTCAATTCTAAGGAGATTCAAGGCAACATAAGTTTACTTTTTCACTTTATTCTTGAATAGAACTATGTTTGAATTATTAGAATTTGTTTTTAGATTGTTATCTGCTATAATTATGAACTAAATCATTTAGTTTCTGTTTAGGGTAGATAAGTTTACTCCTATGGACTGATTTATGTTTGGATTGATTGTTTATTGGTGAATTTTGTTAAATTAAGCTTGTTAAAGAACCTTATGCATTAACCATAACTATTTTCTGTTAATTGACAAGTAATTAAGTTGCATGAACATCTCTTAATTGCTTATCTCGCACGATTTATGTGAAAACATTGTGATATGCCTAGGAATAGTGAATGTGAAACTAGGGTTATCTAGAAAATGGGTAAATTAATGTGTGAGTTTGTGTGATAAACCATCAACAAAAAGTTAATTGAACTATTAATTTGATTAGCTAATTACAAGTCTTATTTAACCAGAATAAATAAACTAGGGAATTCATTAGTTTAATCACTTGATCACTGCTTAAATTAATCTATTCTCTAAGGATTGGTAATAGCGAATGTGAATCTAATCACCTTAGTCGGTAGCTAATAACAATTAATCCATTGCATTGCCATAAAATCAATCATAAGAGTAAATGAATAGAACCTAAACAAAAACCTATTTATTACTAAATTTAGTTGGTTTTTACTTGGATTTTTAGTTGTTAGTTATTTAAACTGCATGTTTGTTGGTATGTTAAAGTTTATAGTCTTTCAAAACTGTAGAAAACCTTTTAGTTTTATTAATTGTTTAGTTAATTCTCGTTATTAGATTAATTGTCGTTCCTTGAGTTCGACACCCTACTTATTCAACTATCACAAATAGACAGGTTCACTGCCTTGTGTGTTTAAATTTCGTCTTAAAAGTAGGACTAAAACCCGTGCATTTTTATACACATCAGTTTTCAAACGGTTTTCAAAATACTAAAGGAGGATGTGATGTGTACGATCAACCGGAGATAATAAGTAGACCCCAAAATAACATTCTATTATTTGATATTGTGATATGATAGAACAACATACTAGTAATAGGCTAGAGATCTTCAAGAATTGCATGATAGAATTGACTGATTATATGAAGCCTGATATCCTAGGGCCTTTCTTTTATGAAATTGACATCATTATTGTAGTTGCTTAGTGTATGCATCACATTTATATATAACTAAGATCTTATAGCCTGAGAAGGTTTGGGTTGGCCTTATTTCCTGTTCTTTTTTTTATGAAGGGCTTAGGGTAGGATAAGATATTCAAATGTCTATAGGGTCCAATGTTATGTATGGCTAGCATACACGAGTGCTGCAGGGTTGGTGGAAGTTTCATGGACGAGTTATGAAGGTTCAGTTGGCTAGTAGTGATGTATTTAGCCTTTCCTCTAGGAGCGAGGACTGAGTGTTCGTCTGTGCTACTGAGTATTGTTAGGGTGACGTGATGATCATTGAGACAAACACGGGTAGGTGTGGAAGGTAGTATGGGCCTGTATTATTGAAAGCACAGGACCCGTGCACGTAGCAAGGAAGTCACAAACCTAGGGATTCTTTTGGAGTTTGTTCCCCATTATTTATGTGGATTATCTGATATCTTCCTACTGTATTTTAGTATGGTGACTAAGAGGTGAGTTGATATTGGATTTGGTTCGGGATTAGGGGCTGACAGTCAGATGAGGTCATAGGATTTGGATGCCAGGATCAGGAGGATCCTCCATGAGAAGGCTGTGATCATCATATAAGGTTAGATTCCAGATATGTTTGGGTCTATCAAGACCACTATGATGGAGCTTTTTGATGAGAGATACACAACCATTGACGAGACTGCTGCTGTTGCAGTCTCCATAGTCGTAGCCACTGCAAGGGTTGGGCCAGGGCGAGCCTTTCAGTATCGGGACTTCGATAATACAAAGCCCCCGACTTTTGATGGGGTCCAGGACCCGATTGTGGCCATGAGATGGCTATCTGATACGGAGGGGTGCTTCTTCACATGTTCATGTCCTGCTGACCAGAAGGTCAGGTGTGGTTTAAACCTTCTAAGGTCCGGAGCAAAGGTTTGGTGGAGACTTGTTACAGGATCGTACTATGATGAGCAGAGGGATACGATATCTTGGGATCAGTTCAAAGAAATGTTCCATACTCGCTACATTCCTCAGGTTGAGCATTAGAGGTTGGCTCAGGAGTTTTTGGATTTGAGGTAGAGATTTGAGTCGGTGAGAGAGATCACCCGGATGTCTACTGAGAGGGCTATGTATTTCCCTAAGTTTGCTTTGGAGCAGGCTCAGATGACCCGTTACTTGAGCATGCTCAAGACAGATATTCGACAGTTTGTTTCTACCTAACGGTGTGATACCTTGTTGGAGTTGCAGGAGGCAGCTAGGTGACGTGAGCTTGAGATATAACTTCAGTTGAGGGAGCAGAGACAGGCCCCTACATAGTCGTAGCCTACACCAAAGTGGTTTAAGACGGCTGATGACAGATCCAGGGCAACACTTGTGGCAAGGCGCATGAGGGTACTTGTCGGTTATCTTATGGGTTCCATAATTGTGGCCAGTAGGGGCACATGGTGAGGGATTGCCACCAGTTGGCTCCAACACTTAATTCCAGGATTTGCTATCATTGCAACCAGTTTGGCCATGTGAAGGAAGGAAAACTGTCCATTTCTCGCTACCAGGCCGGCGCAGGCTCCAGTGCCGGCTACATTGAGGATCACTGATAGGAGTTAGGGCAGGGCGGAGCCCTCGAGGGATCGAGGTCACGCTTTTCAGCTCACTGCCGGGGAGGCCATGGCAACACCAGATGTTGTGATCGGTATGTTTCTATCAATCATCTTATTGATTACGTATGTTTTATGCTAATATATTAGTAACTATGTTAGGTACGTTCTTAGTGAACTCCTTACCTGCTTTAGTGATGTTTGACTCGGGTGCGAGACAATCTTTTGTTTCTCAGGCTTTTAGTAGGGAGTTTGTCATGCCCATTGGGGAGTTGGAGTGTCCGTTGCGAGTTTCCATTGCCAGGGAAAATGGAATTTCTGCTTCTCTGATTTATCAGGGATGCGTTTTGGAGATTTTCGGGGTACCCTTTCCGATTGATTTGATTCCTATTCCCATATGGGATGCCAGTGTGATTGTGGGGATGGACTGACTGAGTCGTTTTGGTTCCATGATCGACTGTGAGGGCCAGCGGGTGGTAGTTCGGACCCCTAGTGGGGGAGAGTTGGTTATCTAAGGAAAGGGCACCAGGTTGGGTTCATGGTTTTTTTCGGCAGCCAGGGCTCGATAGTATATTCAATATGGGTGTGCAGGTTACTTCGCTTATGTGGTGGATACGCGGTTTGGGGATCAATTGTCAGTGGATGATGTTCCGGTTGTCAGGGAGTTCGCCGATGTATTCCCAGAGGAGTTACCCGGTGTACCTCCTGAAAGGCAGATCGAGGTCATGATCGACCTTGTCCTAGGCGTGGCCACTATTGACAAGGCGTCATACCGATTGGCACCGCTTGAGATGCAGGAGCTGCTAGGCAAGCAGTTCATCCGTTCGAGCAGTTCTCTATGGGGAGCACTAATTCTTTTCATAAAAAAGAAGGATAGTTCACACCGGATGTGATCAATTATAGGGAGCTGAACAAATTAACGATGAAGAACCATTATCCCCTTCCAAGGATTGATGATCTCTTTGATCAGTTGCAAGGAGCATCTTGGTTTTCCAAAATAGATCTGAGGTATGGGTACCATCAGGTCAGGGTGAGGGAGGAGGACATGGAGAAAACCGTGTTTCGGACTCGTTATGGGCATTACGAGTTCATGGTGATGTTGTTTGGGCTCACCAATGTGCCTGCAGTGTTTATGGATTTAATGAATCGGGTATGCTGGCCGATGCTCGATCACTCGGTTATCGTGTTTATTAATGATATCTTGGTATATTCCAAGAGCAGAGAGTAGCATGAGGAGCATCTTTGCGAACTTCTGGGGACTTTCAGGCAAGAATGGCTTTATGCTAAGTTCTCAAAGTGCGAGTTTTGGTTGCAAGAGGTTCAGTTCCTTGGACACATCATTAACTAAGATGAGATTTTTGTCGATCCAGCCAAAATCAAGGCGGTGATGCAATGGGAGATTATGAAATATCCATCGGATATCGGGAGTTTTCTGGGTTTGGCAGGGTACTACCAAATATTTTTTTCATGATTTCTCCAAGATTGCAATATCACTCACTCATCTAAAGAGGAAGGGGTGGATTTCTAGTGGGTCCCTGAGCAGCAGTCAACATTTGAGACCCTTCGACAGAGACTTTGCGAGGCCCCATTCTTGACCCTCCCAGAGGGGATTGAAGATTTTGTGTTTTTTTGTGATGCATCCATCACCGACTTGGGGGCAGTCCTCATGTAGAGAGGACGAGTGATAGCTTATGCTTTACGGCAGCTGAAGCTACATGAGACGAGATATCCCACGCATGATCTTGAGTTGGGAGTGGTGGTTTTCGCTCTCAATATTTGGAGGCATTATCTTTATGGGGTTCGCTGTACTATCTACATGGATCATAAGAGTTTGAGACATATTATGGATCAGCCGAACCTGAACATGAGGCAATGCAGGTGGCTGGGCGTGGTCAAGGATGATTACTGCAAGATCATTTACCATCCGGGTAAAGAAAATGTGGTGAGTTGCCTTGAGCCGCAAGTTGGTCGGACCTTCTGTTAAGGTGGCATGTATGAGGATATCTATGGATTCTCTACTTGTAGGTTTGATTAGATATGCTCAGTCTGAGGGTGTTCGAGAGGAGAATAGGAAGCTTGAGAGGATTAGGGGTGAGATTCCCATATTTGTGCCAAACAGTTGTGGTTTGTTGACCCATTGTAGTCGGGTATGGGTTCCTGTGTCTGGCGGGGTCAGACAGATATTATTGTAGGAGGCTCATAGGTCTCGTTTTTCCATCCATCAGGGGCCACCAAGATGTATCGATAATTGAGATTGATTTATTGTTGGTCATGCATGAAGAGAGACATCGCTAAGTATGTCGAGAGGTGCCTGACTTTCAGGATGGTCAATGCCAAGCATTAGTGGCCGTATGGCAAGCTGCAGCCTCTAGAGGTTCCTATGTGGAAATGGGAGCAAATTTCAATGGATTTTATCACCAAGTTGTCGAAGACGACAAGGGGTTTTGATGTTATTTGGGTCATCGTGGATCGATTGACCAAGAGTGCCCATTTTCTGGCAATTCGGGAGAGCTCGTCGGCCGAGAAGTTGGCCGATGTGTGTATTCGCGAGATTGTTGCTCGTATTGGTGTTTCGGTCTCTATTGTTTTAGACCGTGATGTTCGGTTCACCTCCCGTTTCTTACAGAAGTTCTATGAGGATCTGGGCATGAGGATGCGTTTTAACACAACTTATCATCTGCAGATCGACGACCAGAGCGAGAGGACTATTCAGACTCTTGAGGATACATTGCAAGCCTGCATCATTGATTTTAGTGGGAGCTAGGACTCTTACCTAACGCTTACGGAGTTCTCCTACGACAATAGTTTCCACTCCAGTATTGGTTCTCTGCCATATAAGTTGTTATATGTGCGGAGGTGTCGTACCCCAGTCTGTTGGGTCGAGGTTGGTCATAGGGTCATGGTTCAGACTGAGGTGGTTCTGTAGACTACACAGATGATTCAGCAGATCAGGCGGCGATTGCAGACTGCTCAGAGTCGGCAGAAGAGTTATGCCGACCTGCACCGACCTGAGTTGGAGTTTAGGTCGGTGACATGGTGTAGTTGAAGGTCTCACCTTGGAAAGGTGTGATTTGATTCAGAAAGAGAGGGAAGTTGGGTCCCCGATTTATTGGACCATTCCGGGTTATTTCCAGGGTTGGCAATGTGTAACACCATAAATTTCAAAACAATTTTTTTCACATTTTATAAAAACATAATTCATTTAATATTCATAAAAACATCAATGTTTAAAACTCAATCCATGACATATAAAAATCCAAGATCTCATAACATAAAAATCCCGTGTGTGTACTGATCAAGCCGGCGCCTTCCCACGGTCATCACTAGTACCTGAAACAAATAACACCAAACACTGTAAGCACAAAGCTTAGTGACTTCCCCAAAATACCACACATAGCACATATTAGCCACTCGAGGCTATAACTATGTGGGTCCGTGGACCCTACTCTGTGAACCCTCTGGTTCTAACTCTGTGAACCTTCCGGTTCTAACTCTGTAAGCATGCACAGCATAAATCACATAGAAATAATGTAGTACAACACATAACATACATATAGCAGACAAATACTCTGTCACATAACTCTGATTACCTACTCAAAGTAAAGTATAGTGAGAAGACTCACCTCACGTATCTCGATAACTCGCAAATCCCTGAAATCACTAGCGCTCGATCTCCCGAGCTATAGTCCTCCTATAACACAATATATCTCTAATTAACACTTTCACAACTAAGGTTGACTAACCCTATCAAGTCAACACTGGTCAACTCTGGTCAATGGTCAATGGTCAACTTTGACCGGACTCGGCGAGTGCACTAGAGCGACTCGGCGAGTCTATACGTGTTCACCGACTCCCTTGGACCCTCTCTTGACACGTCGAGTACTTCCCTAACTCGACGAGTTCCACCTGACATGAATCGCGGGGCCACCACGACTCAACTCGCCGAGTATCAAGAACAACTCGGCGAGTTCTGGCTTGACTTAGCCCCCCTTCGACTCTCCCTGACTCACTGGGTCATCCCCCAACCTGGCGAGTCTACTAGCTGAACAATTTACGTGAAACCCAAACCCTACTCGCCGAGTCTCAATAACAACTCGGCGAGTTCATGCCATGCACAAACTCTATTGACCTCCTGAGGTCAGATCTGTTTCCCCAAACCATAGATCTGGCCTTCCCAAGCATGAATGTCACGTAAAGTTCGAAACTTGATGCTTGTATAACCACAACAAGGCATCAAAAGGAGATTTGGTCCCAAAAATGACATCCTAAGTCCAATAACTCCATACTAACCCAAAAAGCTCCAAGGTTTAAGGTCTCTGGACCTCTTTGAGTCCAGATCCAAGGCACAAACTCGAAGAGGGACCATTTGCTTCACATAATCACTTCTCCAAAGGGGTTAGAAAACCCTAACTCTAAAGATCAACCCTAAAACTGAATGAGGTTCGAACTATTACCTCAAAATGAAGCCTCTGGACTCTGGATCTGCTTGAATCTCACCTCCTCCTTGCTCTTGTCACCCTCTTCTTACTAAACAAAGGATACAAAGATCCAAAAGTGACTTCTTCTCTCTCAAAGCGATTTAGCTCTCTTAGGGTTCTCTCAAGGGACTGGTAGCCGCAATGGGAGGCTATAAGTGGCCTTAAATAGGCTCCAAACCCGGGGAATTAGGGTTTCATTAAACAGCATGGACTCGCCGAGTCCACTTTTGGACTCGCTGAGTCCAGACGCGAACCCGCACCCATAACCGCGATCATACTCAGCGAGTTTGGGCTCCAACTCGCCGAGTCTCCTCACAAATCACCAAAAATACAATAACAAATAATACATGGGAATTCGGGATGTTACACAATGTGGCTTATAGATTGGATATTCTGGAGGAGCTCAGTTAGATTCATAGCACTTTCCACATATCATAGTTGCGGAAGTGCGTTTTGGACGAGGATGCCATGGTATCATTGGATGATATTTAGGTTGAGCGCCTGAACTATGTCAAGAGGCTGGTGGCTGTTCTGGAAAGGAGGGTAAAGGTTTTGTGTAACAATGAGGTACCTTTGGTAAAGGTACAATGGCAGCATCGAAGGGGATCTGAGGGCACTTGGGAAGCCGAAAGTTGAGATGCAGGAGCTTTATCTGGATTTGTTCACCGCAGCAGGCTTCGAGGATGAAGCCTAGTTCTAGTGGGGGAGAGTTGGAACATCCCGAATTCTAGGTATATGATTTATTTCTTGAATGGAAAAATTCCCTTGGAACTCGTTGAGTTGATGGCCTCAATTCGACGTGTTAAACGCTTCTGGCCCGTAGACCTTTTTGGACCAACTCGATGAGTTGGTAAGGAAAAACTCGACGAGTTGGCGGCTAGACAAGAAACCCTATATTTTAGGGTTTGTACCCTATATAACCTCCATAAGTCTTTGAGGCTGATCTCTTATCAGCCTCCAAAACCTAATATCGACGTTGTGAGCCCTAATCTACATTTCCTCTCATATTGTGAGTTGGTGTGGCATTTTTGGAGCAAAGAAGGAGAATATTGTCTGAAGGAAACAAGGATCTAGCAAGCAAAACCTTTAGTCTCCAGTTTGGCACTCTTGTGGATCGTTATGAGTATTCAAGATCCGATTTTTATCTATATATGTAGCTAATCTTGAGTTTTGCCTCTTTCTCCTCCTTATTCTTGGTTGTTGCATGCATGGTCTTCATAAAATTTTCAATTTTATGAATCTCTAGGGCAAGATGGCCTCATAGTGGGTTAGATCTGGATTTTTTCAAGACTTTATGCCATGCATGGATTTTAGGGCATCTTTTCCCCCTTTTGGCCCATTTTGGCTTCAAGACATGCATTGGTTATGCATTTCTACAAAGCACCAATCTTTGGAACGTTTTTGAGGTTAGAACCTCATCTGGAAGGATGGGTTCCAGATGTCTAGGGTGTTGGGCTTAATGGTTAAGCCTTTAAGTTTTCAAGCCTTGGATAAAATCTTTTGAGCATTTAGGTAGTCCCAAAGGATAAAGTTGGATTTATCCTTTAAGACACATTTGGAGTTCAGATCTGAGCCTTAGAGTCCCTGGAATCGAAGGATCACCCGGATGTGTTTAGCAAGGGTAAAACTCAACGAGTTGTCCAGCCAACTCGACGAGTTGGCTGGGGTTTTCCTGACTTTCCGAGTACTTAAGGAACTTGGTGAGTTGTTAGGTGCACTCGACGAGTTGGGTCAACATGGACTATTGACCTTTACCGTTGGCTTTGACTTTGACCATGGTTGACCAAGTTTGACTTTTGATGGCATTTTGGGTACTTTGAGGTTTGATGGATTGGTCATGATGCTTGTAGGCTCTGAGTCGGGAGCTGAGTTTCATAGTTAGATCTTATTGGTTCAGCTGCTGGTGAGGCGTGCCTTCCTCACTATACTTTTGGGTCGAAGGCACCGAGGCTGGCCCATTGGTTGGATAACCTGATATTATAGATATTTTGAGTATGATATAGTTATGCATGCTTGTCTTGTTATGCTAGCCTGGTAGATCTCTAGGACTACTTGTGAATTGCCTGTTTATCTGTTTATGATATTATCTGTTATATGTCAACATATTGTGTAGGTTGGGTTGAGGTTGTACTGCTTTGTGTTGTATCCAACAAACCCTGGAGTATGCCAGATATGAGCTGAGGGCCAGGTAGGGTATGCCAGACTCATACCAAGGACTCATGAGCATTCCAGATACAAGTTGAGGGCTGGGCCGGGCATGCCAGACTCGTATTGAGGGCTTAGCGGTATTCGGTCTGTTGACTGACTAGGCCGGGGAGCAAGCCAGACATAAGTTGTGGGCCTATGAGGTAATCAAGACTTATGTTGTGGACTTAGGGGTAATACAGTCTGTAGAGTTGTGGACCCATTGCATGTCATTTTTTTATATGATGTTATTCGTTATGTATTGGTATTTGGAGGAACTCACTAAGCTTTTGGCTTTCAATTGTTGGATTGTGTTTCAGGTACTTCTCAGGATCGCGGAAAGACGAAGGCATGATTGTGCACTTCCTCATTTTTTATTTCATGATTTTGTGTCACAACCAGCAAGTTAGAGTTAAGATTTCTATCCTTCTACAAGATAACTTCTTTGTGTAACCTTGTAACACTACGTTTAGTATAATTCAAACTTCAAGACTATTTAAGTGTATACATCCAAGAATTATGATTCAAGTTGAAACCACCTCGTATAGCCCAAAAACCTAACTCAATAAGATAGTATTACTCAACTTTGGGCCTTAGCCCAAATTATCTTGGCCCAAAACCCTTATTTGGGCCAAGACTCTATTATTGGGCTCTATTGGGCCGATAACCTCTCTAATTGGTTCTTTTGGGCTGAAAACTCTCTTTTTGGATCAAATGGGCCAAAAACCTTAATTAGACTCTATTTTGAGCCGGAAGTCATCCTTTGGGCCCCATTGGGCCGAAAACCTTATTTTTAACATCAATGGTCCGTAATTCACTTTGGACTTTCCATTAGGCCGAAAAGCCTTTAATGGGCCTTGTAAGGTCGAAAATCACTATTGGGCCCCCTATTGGGCTGAAAGCTCTTCCACTTAATCTCATTGGGCCGACAAAACATATATGGGCCATAATGGGTCAAAAATCTCTATTGGGCTCTCTCCTTAAACCGAAAACCGCTATTGGGCCCCCTATATGGGCCAAAAACCCCTTAATTGGGCCAATACTCTTCCTAAAACATTTGTAGACCAAAAACATCTTTGGGCCAAGTCAAATTCAAAGCCCATTATTCTCTTGGGCCATCATGTGGGCCAAGAACCCCTCCAAATTCGGTTAGCCTATTTAAAAAAAGAAACAATTTGGATAAAAGAGATGACTCCTTAATAATATACTTCATATAACAAGGTTATTACATTTCATGCATTTAATCCAAATCTTATTACCCAACATGTTTCTAGAATTGATATCTTCCCTCTCTCTCTAAAATTCGGCCAAAGCCTCATCCCTCCTCACCACTTTCATTCAAAACTTCACCCTCATTCTAAATATTCTCTCAAGCCTCCATTACTCTCTCAAGAGGATTTTGAGTTCTTCATCATCCAAGAACGATTTCTCAGCTCCTAGGTAAGTTCATGTTGAACTCCATTTCTTTGTTCCAAGTTTATACTAAGGATCTTTCTTCTTACAACTCAATTTTCATGTATATGCTCTTAGAACACCCCTCACTTCGAAAATCCCTTCAAGAAGGCAAGCTAGGCTCGAAATCCTTCTTCATCTTCCTCTACACTTCGTAAAAGGCCCCAAGGTGAGCTTCATACCCCTTATTTTCAAGTTTTCATTCTTTGGGGGGGGGGGGGGGGGAGGGAGCATACAAGTCAAAATCTTGTTTAAATCCTTGAATACTTGCTTGCATGTATATGTTTTATATGTTTATGTGTGTTGAAATGTTGTGATCTCATGCTAAAAATCCATGAACTTGAGATTTGTACAAGTCTCAAGTTGTTGGAAACAAAGTTATCTTGTGTAGCTCACATGTTTTGTTGTTATGTTAAAAATGTTTTCTTTAATGTGGGATAAAATCACCATGAGGTCAAGGAAAATGTTAAAATAAATTTTTGGTCACGAGAGCTTGAAAAATGGAAAAAATATATGGAAATTTACACTTAAAAGGGTAAATTTTTGAATATATAAATTTTTACCACAACATTTGTAAAAAGAGGTCATTTATGACAAATATGATAAAATGGGTCTTTTATGACAATTTTGGTAAAAATGGGTCATTTATGACAATTATGGTGAAAATGAGTCATTTATGATAATTGCGGTAAAAATGTTATAAATATATTAGTTCCAAATTTGAATATTTATAAAAAGAGTTTATAAATAAACCTACCAAAATGGTGATCTAAACTTACTTTTATGACACAAAAGTTGCATGTCATAATCTGTCTATCATTAGGGATTTTAAACACTCCTAGTAAACTGTGTAAATTTACAACAGGAATTACTGCATGTCATAAGATGCAGTCATAAATTTACACTAGTAATGTTATTTATAATATTAAATTATGGGATTCAATGTTTGCGTAAATTCAGTTAAGGCTCTTGTGAGACACTCCTTCACCATACCTATTTAGTATACACCGTAAGTCCTATAGTTATAACCAGAGTCTCCCTGGAGGGAGAGCGGGATATTGTGTGTAGATCTATACGGGGTTGACACCCCCACACCTGAGTTTTTCACTAGAGCTAGACAAGCGAGTTTAGGGTGAAAAATATCGTATTAGAAACCGGTGCCTAAAGAATGTCAATACAGGCACTCTAGTTACATTAGTATGGTTGTAACGACTTACATAGAGAATAACAATATTATTTAAAATTTTACGCAAAGTATACACTGTACCCATTTTATAAAGTACAAAACTATGTGTCGTCTATTTTGTAACTAATTTCACCACTCTGGTCTTAGGGTTCTAAGACCACAACTTTTCGTATAACAGAAAATATAAGATTTTCTGGGAACACTCTTTATATAATTTCAAACAAGGAAAACAAAAGAACATGCATGCGATTATACATGATTTGGAACGAGACCCTCAAACTATTTTTTATAGAAAATATTGTATTTTCTGGAGTTTTACAAACTATTACAAAGTTTTCTTAAAAATATGATTATGAACTCACCAACATTCTATGTTGACGCTTTTCAAAACAACTTGTATTCTCAAGGACTCAGTAAGGAGGTTATGCAACTATGGATTTTGGATAATTTTTGTGTTTTTGAAATATCACACATTGTGTTATTTTTGGATGTATTTTCATGAACAAATACAAAGTTGTAAACAATGCATGTTGGTATCTGTAATGTATGATGTTTGGTTGCAATGTCTCATTTCTAATCAACTGTTATGATATTATAAGATGAAGTCACCCGCCCCCAGACATTTCCGCCATCCCAGTTCGGGGGTGTGACATTTTGGGATATCTCTTATATGAATCTTATTTTGGAAACAGTTTGTAAACAATGATGATTTTGAATGTTTTAAAAAGTTTAAGATTTTCATGAATTTTATGTGTGTTACAAAAATATCTAATTATTTTTATTATACTTTAAACATCTAGATCATATTTGCGAGATTTACAGTTACCTCCCACTTTAGGTGATTATGTCCTAGAATAATACAATAACAAAACACCTTTGAATAGCAATTCCTAATGTGCCTTCTAATCCATAAGTAAGGATTGGCTCAGTACTTATTTTCACACAATACTATCTCAATCGATCCCATCGTGTTATACACAAAATAATGTTATACGTTCCTTTATGACAGCTTAATAGCATGTCGACCTAATTAATTCCATAACATTAACTCTATTGTTTAAGGTTTCACTTGTGTAACACATGAAATCTTGAGGAATAATTGTGGAAATAAATCCCCTTTCTAGGGTTAGACACGACGTATTAGAGGAACCAACACGGCGTACCTAAATTGATTAAACATGACTTTCTTGGAACTCTATAAGTAAGGATCCAACAAACAAGACCTCATTTTTCAATTTGGCACTCTCTTGGAACTCTATAAGTGTCCAAGATCTGATTTTTATTCCTCTATGTTGCTAGATCTTGAGTTTTGGCCGTTTTTCTTATTGTTCTTGAGTGAGGGAATATCTTATAAAGTTAGCAACTTTACGAATCTCTAGGTCTAAGTGACCTTGTAGAGTCTTGGATATGGCCTATACCCGAGTTTTGATGCCATGCATGGACAGTAGGTCATAAATCCCCATTTTTTTTTACCTATTTTGGGTTCAAGACATGCATTGGACATGCATGTGTATAAAGCACTGACCTTTGGGATGGTTTTGGTGCTAGAATCTCTTTTGAAAAGGATGGGTTTCAGACTTCAAGGATTTAGTGCTTCTTGGCTAAGCCTTTGAACCTTCAACCCTTGTGGTTGGGTTTTGGGACCCTTGGAGTAGTTCTAAAGGATAAAGTTGGAAGCTTTATCCTTCTTGATAGCATTTGGGTCTAGATCTGAGCCTTGGAGTCCCTAGAATCGAAGAAAATAGTTGAGTGTATTAAGCTGCTGGAACTTGGGCAAACACAACATGTTTGCAAAGCCAACACGACATGTTGGATGGAGTTTTCCCGATCGTCTGGATGCTATCGAAACACAGTGTTTTTGCTTGGAAACACGGCGTGTTGGGTCAACATGGACTGTTGACCTTGAACGTTGACTTTGACTTTAACCAAGTTTGACCTTAAGGGTATTTTGGGTATTGCTGGGATTTTGATGGAATTAGTCATTTGATGGTTGTAGGCATTTGAGTTGAGAGCTGAGATTCAGAGTTAGACCTTATCAATTATGTGCTGCTTGTGAGGTGAGTTTTCATCACTATACTTACGGGTCGAAGGCACCAAGGTCGCCCCATTGGTTTGACAACCTGATATTTGCTGATATGTTGAGTATGGAATAGATATGCATGATTATGCTAGTTTATTGATATGATAGAGTGGTAGATCGGTAGAACTGCCTATGATTTTGTCTGCATGATTATCTATATATATGGTTATTTGTAGACATATTATGTTGGGTTGAGGTTGTATTGCTTTGTGCTATAGCCAACAAACCCTGGATCTTTCCAAATATGAGTTGAGGGCTGGGTAGGGCATGCTAGACTCATATTGAGGGCTCAGATGCATTCCAGATATGAGATGAGGATCAGGTGGTACACCAGACTCGTACTGAGGGCTTAAGGGTATTTGAGCATTTCAGATATGAGCTGAGGGCTGGGAGGGGCGTGCCAAACTCATACTGAGGGCTCAGATGTATTTCCAAATACAAGCTGAGGACAGGGTGCTTTACCAGACTCGTATTGAGGGCCGAACATTTTCATTCTAATATGATGACTGATTAGACTAGGGAGCAAGCCAGACATAAGTTATGGGCCCGAGGGCAAGCTAGACTTATGCTGTGGGCTCAGGAGCAAGCCAAATAAGAGATGTTGGCCCGATAGGCAAGTGTAATGACTCTAATTTATTTCTTTCATTGATATAACTTTCCGTTAGACAAATATTTGTACTCATAGGATTATTTTAGTTTAAGGTTATATAATGAAATAAATTAAAAAAAGATGTATTTAACATCTAAAAGAATTAACCAGTAATTAAGAGAAATATAATTAAATTAAATTAATTTATGGAATTGTTAGGGTAAACTTTAATCATATAAATGGTGTTAATTATGTTGAAGGGGTGTTGTGTCATTAAGGAAAGAAAAAATGTTAAGTAATTAGGGTTAGGATTGTTAGGAATTAAATTATGAAAGTTTAGGGACTTTCTTTGCAAAATCAAATGTAACCCCCATGACTAATTGACGTGTTAATGAGAATTGATGAGACTACGTCCATTTTTGGGTCACGATGACAATAAGAGTCGATCCAAGTAAATCAATTTTTAACATTGTTCATGGGGAATTGAGTCGACCAAATCAAGTTCGTGGTTTCCTTTTTCTTGTGGCATCGATCGGTTTTTAGAAAGGAAAAAAACGATCACGAAGAGGGAGAGGGGGAGGCGACACGAACGAGAGGAGTAGGAAGGAACAAGGGCTGAAATCATCGAATTCTTGAAGAAGATTGGAGTTGTGAAATCGATCCCAAGTGTTGGTATGTATTGATTCTTCCTTCTCTTGTGCCCATGCTTCAATTGCTAGTGATTTGGTTCACATAATCTTATTGTTTTCACTTCAATTCTAGTGAATTGTCATATGTCCGGTTTTCAGCCTTAATGGGTGTGTTCTTGGCTAATTGTTGCTGTAAAAATCTCTCTAAAAGCACTCTTTTATGTGTTGCTGATGGTGCCTAAGGATTGGCTGGAATTGTCAAGTTAATTTCTCTCTTTTGGTGTCAAAAAAATCATGTTTCTATCACTTCAATTATAACGATTTCATGTGTGCAATTTTCTTCATAGAAGAATATGTATTGGACCACTCATCTGGTTATTAAAACAGTTCCTAAATTTCTATTTATGTGTCTCAATGATGAAGAAAACTCAAACCCAAATTGTGTTTTCTCTTTTCGCAACATACATTGTTTTTCCCATAAAGCAATGTACTTTGAGTCGTGGTTTGAGGTTGAAATTGTTATTTTAACGTTTTGACATGTTGCTACTGTTAAGTTCTCAATTTTCATCTTTATAGTTGATTTTGGTTATGGCTTAATGGGTAAGGTTGTCAAATAACCCTTAAAAAGCATTGTTGGGAAATGTTGAAAATTTCCCATTCTGCCCCTGTATTGGAAAAATTATAGAAAAATCATCATAAGTTGTATTAGTGATCCGTAAACTTTCAAAGTTTGAATTTTGAGTTTAGTTTGTCCATGAGTTTTCCCAAGACTTGATATTGTCCCTAACCAAGGTGAAAACCATCTTTTCATTGACTGGTCATGAATTAGCTGCATTGATATCCTATTTTGTAAAATCCATATAAAATTGTAGAAAAATCATATGGACTTGTGCGAGTACTTCATGAAAATATAAAAGTCCAAGGTACTGGAATATACAAAAATATTGTATATTTTGTAGGCCTTGGCGGTGTTAAAATGTCCTTGAACAGGTGGCTGCTACGGGTCAAAATTTGGAACTTTGTTCTAAACATTCGTCAATATGTTTAGGCATTCTACTCTCAACATTTTTGTGCCATCTGTTTGATATTCTCATAAAGTACACAACTGATGTCTTAATACTATTATTCAAGCCTTTTGTGTGTAAAATTGAGTGACTTTAATCCTTTACCTAAAGTCTTAAAACTTATGGTGATTTTTGGTGAATGTTCGAATTCTACACAACAACTTTTCTCCATCTTGCAAGAGCTATAGCTGCTAATCAGGGCATAATTGGGTGATGCTCCTCTCTCATTAGGTTCTAGGAAATTGAGTCTATTTTCTAGAAAGTCTGATGTCATACCAATTAGATTACAGATTATGTTTTTTGACTAAAATACTGAACAGTGGTCATGGCTTGAATTATAAGAAAATTCAATATAAAATTTAAAGTATGTTAAGCTAAACTTGTAGACTTTGAATGCACTTAATAACTTGATGATATATGTGTTTAGGGGAGGTCTTGAAAACTTCAAGGGAGATTAATACTTGGAGTTAACAAAGGATTCGTCAAGGCCAAGGTGAGTTAATAGTTTTACTCACTAAATGTGCATAAGTAGCAAAGTACATTTCGCACACGGATCATTGATTCACTTTATATTGAAATTAGTCAATGTTTTGTGTATGAGTATGAATTAATATGCTTTTTTTCTAGTTGTCATGCTTAGGGTCTAAATTGATACTTTACTCCATTATGATGATTATGTTGCTTATGGTATGCTAGCATAAATTTGATTGAAATGATGATAGTTTGCTATGATTTTGTGAATTGTTGATGCATTTGATGAATATTATGATATTGGTTGATTGTATGAAATTGCATGCTTTATATGATGAGTTGTTGAATCTTGCGGGGCATTGCGTAGTGGTTTGGGTAGTTTATGAGACTTGCCTTTAACCCTATTCGGATACCTTTGGTGACCTATTATGTTGAAAGAGGACCTATACAAAAGAGCTTAATCCATTTTGGTGTTATTCGCTTGGTTTATCTAGAAGATCCCATAATACATGATACTCGTACACTGTCACTATAGTGTGTGTGGTCCTACCGAGGAGGACTAGTACAAGCATCACGTTGGATTGGGAGGTGTTATGGATGTATGACACCATTGGTACCATATCCTGAACGACATCCCAGAACACTTGTGTTTCGTATAGTCGGAGTAGCGAAAGGGGTGTCTGGGGTTGGTGTTTCGGGTGGAAGTCATGAGCCACTTAGAGCATTCAACAATGCGGACACACGAGTAATGAATTGGGTAGTTCCTTTGGGGTAGGATGTACGTAGAGTCTCATGCCTATCATAGGACAGTTTTGGTGATATACAATGCTTCTGGGGTAGTTCCTTTGGGGTAGGATGTACGTAGAGTCTCATGTCTATCATGGGATTTTGGCTTTCAAGAAATAAATCATATACCTAGAAGTCAGGATGTTACAACCCTCCCCCACTAGAACTAGACTTCGTCCTCGAAGCCTACTACGGTGAACAAATCCGGATAATGCTCCCGCATCTCGGCCTCCGGCTCCCAGGTCCACTCAGATCCCCTCCGATGCTGCTATTGTACCTTTACCAAAGGTACCTCCTTGTTACACAGAACCTTTACCCTCCTTTCTAGAATATCCACCGGCCTCTCGACATAGTTCAGGCGCTTATCAACCTGAATATCATCCAATGATACCACAACATCCGCGTCCAAATCGCACTTCCACAACTGCGATATGTGGAAAGTGATATGTGAACTCACCAACATCAAGTTGACATTTTCAAAAATCACATATGTTCCTATGATGGAGTAAAGATCAAGTCGAGAAAAGGTTATCAGCATGAAGACATGTAGATTTTTGTTTAGATAAGTAATTATGATTGTCGCTTTGTGAATTGGGAAATCTTTATACCATCACCACTCTGCATTTTCCACCATCGCCCGGGAGGTTGTGACATGCAAGTACCTTATATTCCTTAACTGGTTGCTCAACCTCTTGTTGGGGTCTATTATCAACTTCAATTGGGCTCCAATTAGTTTCTTGAGATATCATGTCCCTTTCACGACCAAGAATTAGGTACAAAGAAATTTTAGTTTCCTTTTTGTATATCTTGAGTATCTTAAGCCTTTAAGAACTTAATACAAGTTAGCCCTTAAAGGAGATAACTCAAAGAACTTCCAAGCACCAACAACTAGCTTCAAAATAGAGTATGGAGAAGAACCCATGGATTCTTCTATTATAGAGGAAAGAGTGACCATTTTGCTTGCAAAACACTTCCTTTTCTACTCCCATGCATGATAAAGGTTACACATTAAAATACTCTAAAGTAATTTCTAGCAGAAGGACCATGGGAGACAAGGTATGGAGGTTGACAAACAACCTTCATACTCTCTTAAAAGTTGCGGAATTACGGACATAAGAAGAGGACAAAAGTTTGGCAAGTTTGTCTAACTAAGCAATCCAACTAATTAGTTAAGGCGTGGTTAGCCAAAGTGTCCAAAACATTTGTACATGAATTATAAATCATACGATACGATGTAATAACTAGTTTGCTTCTCTTTCATTATTATTTTCATAAAGTAATAATTTTTTTCGAATTAAATATAAGAGTTGAATTTATTTATTAATAATTAAATACTTAATAAATACTAAATAAGTACCAAATTGATTAAGGTGTGACCCAATAGGATCATATGTTATTAAAATTATCACTCAAAAATGATTCTTGAGCATATAGATCCAACAAACACACTATTGTGTTGTGGTGTTCTTGGTGGAGCTAGTTGTGAGACTATCCCACAACATATAAGATGATCGTAGAAATTGTTAGGTAAAGAAGAAAAAGATAAACGAAAACAGATCTGAGAAATACGAGAAATCATAAATGAAATTAAAGCACACAGAACACAAGGATTTAAATGGTTCATACTATTTTACGATAGGTTATATCCACTGTCAAACTAGACACACACACACACACACAGAGGGAGAGAGATTTTATTCCACACATGCTTTTCTGCTACAATATTATAGATACGACCATTCATAAGTATATACAAACGACAAGATATGACCTAAACATCTAAAAGGTCAAGACTGACTGTAGCACCTGGTTCTTGGTACGTATTCTCTTATTCATATTTTTGCATTTTGACCTTGGACTCGGCGAGTTGAAGGACCAACTCGCCGAGTAGAAGCGTGATGAGGTGCGGGGTTTAAGCTGTGGACTCGACGAGTCAGGTCCCAGACTTGACGAGTAGGCCTTGCTTGGACAAAAACCCTAACCCAAGGGTTTGCACCCTATTTAAACACCTTAACTTGGCCTCCTCCGTCCCATTTGATCCCAGGAGACCCCCATAGCAAACCCTAGCTGTTCTTAAAGCAATCTAAGGCATTTGGAGTGATTTTGGTGCTTTTGTGACCCTAGGAAGGAAGGAGAAGCTTGAAGGATCAAAAGGAGGCTAAAAGGATCTGAGTTTGAGCATCATTTGCAGTCTTCAGGAGGTATAAAGTCTATACCTTGTTAGTTCTTTTGATAGATCCCTTTTGTGGAGTTTTAGGGCTTTTCTAAGCCATTTTGGTCACCAACCATGATTGCAAGCATGGTTTGGAGTTGATGTTTCGGATCTAGGTCCTTAGAGGGGTTACAAGGCAGAAAGGAGTGCCTTTTTGCACTCAAAGAAGGCCCCATGCATTGTAAGAGCTTGTTTTAGGACCTTTTGAGCTCAAAGTCCCATGCAAGCATGTAAAGGTTGTAACTTTATGTGTTAGATCGATTGTAGAAGAATAGATCTATCTTTTGATCAAGGGTTGTACATCAAAAATCAAAGATTTAGTGAGTGGATGTGACCAACTCGACGAGTCTATTCTTGGACTCGGCGAGTCCAAGGTTTTGTCCCATATCAGTTGAGGGTCATAAGGACCCAGTTGAGTATGGAAAGGTTTTAAGGGGGTCCCGGGAAATGACCCAACGTTCTGGACTAAGCCATTGTTCTGGAAATTCATGGGACTCGGCGAGTGCATGAACAGACTCGGCAAGTCCAAGGCAAACTTCTTAAGGATGAAGATGAACTCGACGAGTTGTTCATACAACTCGACGAGTCAAGGACAAGACCTGTGTATCAGTTGAGATGAACTCGACGAGTCGGATGAGGATTTAGTCGATGTTCACTTAGAAGGAAAACTCGTCGAGTCATCGCCTAACTCGATGAGTAGAGACGAGTATAAGGATAGGGACTTGGCGAGTTGGCAAGCCAACTCGACGAGTCACGTCACTAGAAGTTGTCTTTGACTTTGTTTTGGTCGGGGGTAAAATGGTCATTTTACCCTAGGAACAAGTTAGTAGTGTATGACTAAGTGTTTTGTGGGAATTATAGCCATAGGATTCTCGGAGCAGTAGCAGCAGCAGTCAGAGGATTCCCGCACAGATCAACAACTACTACGAGGTGAGTTACCTTCCAGTAGCGGTGGGTCTACGGCCACAATGCTGGCCCACCAGTAGGAGTCGTATGTTTGATGTTTGTCTTTGTGATATTCATCTAGGTTTTCTATTACCTGATATGTTATATGCTGGCATGATATGTTATATGTGATAGTAGTAGAGTTCGGTTGTTAGGACCGAAGGGTAGGTCAGACACCCTAGATATGTCTGACAGTACATGATGATATGTTTATATGCTGGCATGATATGTTATATGTGATAGTGGTAGTAGGAGGGGAATAGTCCCCATGTTCGGTTGTTAGGACCGAAGGGTAGTTCGGACATTCCATATATGTCTGATAATATGTTTATGTTATGATATATGTGATAGTAGCAGTAGGGGGTGGAATAGTCCCCGAGGGTCGGTTGTTAGGACCGACGGGCAGGTCAACACCCAAGAATGGCGGCTTGACACGGGTAGGACGGCACCCTAGAATGGCCGCATAGGTAGGACGGCACCCCAGAATGGCCATACCGGGTAGGTCGGGCACCCCAGAATTGCCCGACAGTATGTATGTGATGTGATTGTATGGTATGTGATACGATCGGGGAACTCACTAAGCTTCGTGATTACAGTTTATAGTTTTGGTTTCAGGTACCTCTTCAGCTAAGGGGAAAGAGCTGGCATGGTAGCGGCACATCATACACACACTCCTTCTTTTCCGCACTATGAGTTATTATGGGATTTGTACTCTGACCTTATTATGTTTTTACGATTCGGTTTTCAGATACGAGACATGTTTTGTTAAATGATATGATCGGATGATATTTTGTTACAAATGGTTTGTAAATCACTTAATCAAAAATGAAATTTTTGGACGTGAAAAATTGGGTTGTTACACTGACTGAGAAACACAAAAAAGCCCTAGAAAATAAATTGGCACACCCAAAATATTTCCGGTCTTTAAAATCCAAATATGATGATAAGTCTCTATATCTAACAATCTCCCACTTGGAGGCTTGATCATCATTCAGCTACCAACCAAAATTTTATCCTCTGTAAGACTCATTTCTCTCTGTACCAAGGATTTTCTTCAAATTTAGTGTAACATCAGTTATTAGTTCTTGTATGAAATGAAATGATATCGCATCTTTATGTGTTTCGTTTGGCTGTGAAACACAAGATATTTCGTGAGACATACTGCAATTTGATTATCATAGTAGATAACACAATATTTTTTTTATTGCCAGTTCTGACAGAAAACTCTTCAATCATATCAACTATTTTCTTGCTTCTGCAATGGCCATATAGTCTGCCTCTGTAGTTGAAATTGCAACACTTTTCTGAAATATAGACATCCAACTAACCGTTGTACCTCCGATAGTGAAAACATACCCAATACTGATTTTTCCCGAATCCGCACATCCTCCTAAATCAGCATCAGTGAATCCTTCGAAAACCAATTTATTTCTGCTAAAAATCATAGTTGTGAAAATCGCTCGACGGTAGCTCGACGGTTGACTGGTGTTAAGGGATTAATCGGTCTTTACGGGGATTAATTGGGGACCATAGATTATTAAATAAATATTAAAGTTAATCAAATATTAATATATCTTAAGAAAAACAAGTACTTCAAAATTAGAAAATAAGAAAATTTGAAAATACGAAAATATGAACACTGTGGATAATATTTGAAGTTTTGAAAAATCGAAAATTTTGGAGTAAAAAAAATTGATTTTTTAATTTTTTTTTGACCTTTTTTGAATTGTTTTGACTTTTTTTTTTTTTTTTGACTTTTTTGACTTTTGTTGACCGATTAATCCTGTCAAGACCGATTAATCCCGTCAAACCCGATTAATCCCAAATTTCCGATTAATACCCTAATCCTCGACGGTTGGAGAACGCCAAACGTTTAATCCACGATTAATCGTCGATTTCTGCAACCATGTTAAAAATAGAGTGACTTCAAAAGTTTATTTCAAGCAATGCTATGACATCCGTAAAATTCTTGAAAAATTTAAACTTTTTAATCATCACAAAAACCATTCATTGTTTACAAATTGTTTTTAAAATAGTATCACATTAGAGAATCCCAGAAATCATAACATAAAATGTGAGGAGGTGCACGATCAAGCCTTTTCCTTCCCACGATCATCTTAAGTACTTGAAACCATAAACCAAAACTGTAAGCATGAAGCGTAGTGAGTTCCCCAAAAATACTCACACGACAATGACGAACATATAATAACAACATACTATGGGCCCAATCAACCATCGGGTTGGAATGCCCCAGGCCCTCAACCACCGGGTTGGAAAGCCAACATACTACGGGTCTAATCATCCTCGGGACGGTGTATCCTCGACCCACAGCCATCGGGTTGGAATGCCCACATACTATGAGTCCAATCATCCTCGGGATGGAATACTCTCGGCCCACAACTATCGGGTTGGAATGCCCACATACTATGAGTCCAATCATACTCAGGATAGAATACTCTCGGCCCACAACCATCGTGTTGGAATGCCCACATACTATGAGTCCAATCATCCTCAGGATTTAATACTCTTGGCCCACAACCATCGGGTTGGAATGCCCACATACTATGAGTCCAATCATCCTCGGGATGGAATACTCTCGGCCCACAACCATCAGGTTGGAATGCCCCGGTCTATTGGCTCATGCACAAGCAGAAAAACCTCAACCACCAATCAAACATATGCACATATATCTATTAATCACATAACAGTTCTACAGACAGTCAAACCAATCTAGAGATCACTAAGCATAATAACATCCTATCTACCAAGATACTAATCTAACAGATCACAACAGTAATAAAGCAGGATAACAATCCAAATGACCGACCTTGGTGCCTTCGACCATTGAGTATAGTGAGGAAACCTCACCTCACATGTAGTGTTGAACTGGACTGAAAGTCTTCGACCGTAGTGTCACCGAAATCCTAAACTATCCAAAATAACAGTTACTAAGTCAACAGTTGGAATGTTAGTCTTGACCAAGTGTCCAATAATAGGGTAATAGTCCATTATATCCTTTCCTTAAGTTGGGCCAAGGCCCAACTTAAATTCCTTAATTCAAAAGCCCAAAATACAAGGCCCATAATTGGCCTAACTTTCCAAATTGGGCTCAACTCTTTAATTAGGCCTCATCCTAAGGCCCATTTCCAAAATTAACCGAACACATTACCACTCATAATTCCAACAAGGGCCCTAACCAAACTGGCCCAAAGGTGGCCCAAATCCGAAGCCCAATGATAGCATGATTATTTGTATATATTTTAGCAATCGTTTTCTTTTACTTTTAGCATTTTTAATATTCATTATGTATTAAATCGTTAGATTTATTGTTTTGAATATTTTTACTCGTTTAAGCAATTTTTGTGTAGATTTGTACGAGCAAGATGATATTTTGGAGCATTGTTAAAGCCACATTGAATGCCTTGCAACCATGATTGAAATTTCATAGCAAAATCTGGGAGCGAAAAGAAAAAGAAAGCGATATAAATTAATTTTTTGGATTTTGACATCTTTGCACGACTTTCTTCAAGCGATTAGAAGGAGGGGAAAACGATGTCTGATTGAGTTGAAAATTTACAGGAGTCTTCATTACTCATAAATCTTCGACCTCACCAAAAAGAAATGGATTCGGACAAGTTTTGATATTATTTTTGATATTATTTTTGGACTCGTGAACGGCGCCTCGTTAGTGTCTCCATTTTATTTTTCTTTGTTTTATTTTTGGAACATTGCTTTTATGATTTCACAATCATTTATTGTTAACGAGTTATTTATCTTTTTAATTAGATTAGGTTATGTTGATTTTTGTATTAATACTTGGATTATGAATGGAGTTTTTGGAGCAACAAAAAGTGACGATTTCAAGAAGCTTTGTCATCTTCATTTCGTAAGAAGTATTGGTATAATTTCTATCATTTTTATTGTTATTATTATTTTGTGTAGTTATTTTTTATTTTCAATATTGGGTGAATCTATGGAATAATTAATTGATTAGGAGTAGTTTTGTGTGGTTTTGATGGTATGCTATGAAAATACTTTCTAGTAAAACATTTATTTAGGTTCATATGTCTTTAATCATGAGTTTAGACATGTGAATATTTAATTAGTTGGTTAATTTCTCAATTACGTAATAGATCTTCAAATTAAAAAGAAACAAATAGTTCTTGTGATTGTTTTACTTTCACACAATCATGAAAATATTTTCTCCAATACGGCAGTGTAACATTTTGACTCCTCTTGGATTTGGTGACTTTTGAATCTTAATGCTAGTTAATTTTCATTAATTACATGTTTCATGGAAATTATGACTTTAACTAAGAAAATGTGTTATGAGCTTTTCTAACCATTGTGGTAACTAAGAAAAGTCTAAGTGATCTCAAGTTTCTTAGATTGCTAAAACCAAATTAATATCCATTAAACTCATTGCACCAAAAAATTATAATGATTAGTCAAATACTTGAACTTGCGACTTATCCCGATATTGAATCGTTTTGTTTTATAGCTTTTATATTTTGTTATTTTAGCTTTTTATAAATTAGTTTTTATCGCACTTAACATTTTGAAACCCCCCATATCATTGTATATTTTTATTTCGTAGAACTGAATGCATAGATTTGATTCGAACCAATCCCTGTGGATTCGATCTCTATTACCGCTACTACAATTCATTTTTGTATGTCGTCGTAATTAAGGTTATTTTATTTGGTGGTCTCGACACCCACCACCCAACTTGTGAAAAACATATTAGAGGGCGTACGCTGGGTGCCCCCAAGGTTACGCAAGGAGTACACGAGTCTTGTGTTGACTGGAAAACGGGGACGTTGACTTAGTACACGGGGCGTACTGCTCTCTACGTGAAGTGTACGCGAGCTGTACCAAAATCCCAATAAGTGCTTAATGGCTTAAGTACTTAAGCCCAAATTCCATATCCATCGACTAAATGTGTCTTAGAACCATAAAGTCTCAAACTCTAAGACTTTGGACATCCAAAAAGCCCTTAATACATGGTATTAATCCATTAAGACATTTCTACCATTTGCATGGGGCACTTCTAGCCATTGGGACCTCATTTTTATCACTTAGAACCCTTCCTGGGGTCTAAAAAGACAGCTTAGCACGTCCAAAACATGACATGCACAATATTGGGACTTTTTGGGACAAGAATGGTGTCATAAAGCTATCAAGGCAAGATCTATATCATACAAACATAAAGGCAAAAGCTTTTTACCTCTTGGAGCTTCTAGAGGACAAGATAATCTCAAATCTTCAAGCTTGTCTCACTACTCCAACACCTTGATGCAACTTCTTCTTCTTCAACTACTCAAAACACACACTTTTAGCTCATACACTCAGGAGAGAGGTTAGGGTTTGGGGAAAATGACTCAAAACTATGGAGGCTGAAATGGTAGGGAGTTATGAGCTCATAAGGATACTTATATACCACCCAAAAGCTAAATATTTTGGTTTTCCCCTGACGTGAGTATGCCTAGTGTACTAGGGCGCACCTAGTACAATCAACGTACCCTTATGTACACTTAGCTTACTCCTCCAGGTCCAAAGTTGCAACATTAGCCATTAGGGCATCTCATTACTCCACCCTTCCATCCCTAAGGACTAAATTTGACAAGGATAATAATAAAGGGAGGATTCGAAAATACCTGCAAATTCTGGGATGTTACAACACTCCCCCACTTGACCTAGACTTCGTCCTTGAGTCTGCCGCAACAAACAAATTTGGATAATGCTCCCGCATTTCGGCCTCCGGCTCCCAAGTCCACTGGGATCGCTTCCGATGCTGCCATTGTACCTTTACCAGAGGTATCTCCTTGTTGCGTAGAACCTTTATCTTCCTTTCCAATACAGCCACCGACTGCTCAACATAATTCAAGGGTTCATCAACCTGAATGTCATCCAAGGACACCACCGCATCCTCGTCTAATATGCACATCCACAATTATGAATCATGGAAAGTGCTATGAATCTGACGGAGCTCCTCCGGAAGGTCTAGCCTGTATGCTACCTTGCCAACCTTGGCAATAATTTGAAACGGTCCAATATATCGGGGATCCAACTTTCCCCTCTTCCTGAAGCGGATCACACCCTTCCAGGGTGAGACCTTCAGCACTACCATATCGTCGACCTGAAACTCCAACTCGGATCCGCTCTGGTCGACATAACTTTTCTGCCGACTCTGGGCAGTCTTCAATTGCTGCCTAATATGCTAAATCTTCTCGGTAGTATGCAGAACCACCTTGGTCCGACCCATGACTCGGTGACCAACCTCGCCTCAACAGACTGGGGTACGACATCTCCGCCTATACAACAGCTCGAAAGGTGGAACACTAATACTGGAATGAAAGCTGTTGTTGTGGGAGAACTCTGCAACGGGTAGGTGGGAGTCCCAGTTCCCACCGAAATCAATGACGCAAGACCTCAACATATCCTCTAGGGTCTGAATGGTATGCTCGCTCTGGCCATCTGTCTGTCACACCCCCAAACAAAGGATGGCGGAAACGTATGGGGGTGGAGGACTTCATGTATAGTATCACAACAACGAGTATAATAGTGCTCAAAGTAAATACAACCATCATAAATATAATTGAAAAAGTTACACCAAAGTATATGCTTACAAGATTCAAATCAATTACATTATGATGACAAAATAAACTGTTTGACGATTTATCGTCCCATCCTCAAAACGCTGTTGATTTCCTGTTTCATTGAATTCCTGAGAATACAAGTAGTTTTGAAAAAGTGTCAACACTTAAGTTGGTGAGTTCATAAGTTTTTGAGATAAAGAGTTTGGAAACCGTTCTTTGTAATGTGTTGTGTGTCACCAAGAAAAATCAAATATTTTCTTTTTAAAAGTTATGTGGTCCTAAATCCTAGGACCAAGAATAAACAAGTATTTTCCATACTTAATGATATAACCGTGGTTTTAAATCAGCATAAAACCCTTTTTGATTTGAGGGAAAATCCCGTAATGAATGATGTGTAGTCTTAAATACCAAGACCGAAAGTGTACAGTAATATTCGTACTTATTGATATAGAAAGTGATTTTAAATTGACATAAAACCCCTTTTGATTATAAAAATTCCCGTAAAATTTATGAGTTGTTAACTTCCTATGTGAGTCGCTATAACCATACTATGACTGAATGAAACTGCCACGACGTTTCTCAGGCGTCGCGAAACTGATATGACACTTGTCACCACAGACCTGCCGGTCTAGCTGTTGCATGCAACTAAGGTTTGGGGTGTCTAACCCAATATAGATCTATACACAACTATCACGTTCTCCCTACAAGAGGCTCTAGTTATAACTACCATGAATTTTAACCCGTACTCTAGGAGTACTTGAGAAGAATGTCTCACAATTTAAGTTAACAAGTTTACGTGTGGTGTGCGTGAGTGTAAAACATTTTTCTGTGGGAATAAAACATTCCGAAATGTGTTTGTTGTGTTAATGGAAACATAAACCATACCTATTATAGTTTATCAAAACGTTTAAATGTAATAGTTATAACTTTGTTTATTATGGTTAACTACTGTATTTGTGAAGGTAAAAACCCTTTTGTTTACCGATATGTATATATACCTTTTACTAAAGTGAAGCAACATGCAATATAACAACTAATTAATTACCATACTTTTGTAGGTAAAAATCCATTTGTTTTCTGATGTATGACTATATACTAAGACAAAATGTCATCTATTTGCAAAAACATATATTAACATAAATATATACACCTTGCTCAACATCTTACAAGGTGAAATGAAATTGATAGCATTTTTCAGTTGTTAACATTATCTTTTACTGATCTTTGAAAATTTATAGAAAAATCATCAAAGGTCCAAATCAGAATCCGTAAATTCTGAGAGTTTGGGAAATGAGTCTAGTTTGTTCATAATTTTTATTATGAATTTTAATGACCTCCAACTTGTGTGAAACAGTCCATAATCACAAACTGGTCCGGATTTGCTCTTGAAATGATAGTCAGTTTTGTAAAAATCACCATAAATTGTAGAAACATCGTGTGGAGATGTGCAAGTAGTCATTTTAAATCTAAGAACTGGAACTACTTGCACCTAAAACAGTTTTGAAAACTAAAATGTTTAAGTCGCCCAAAACAGTCCGTGAATGGAGTTGAACTTTTCTGATGAAGGCTGTTAAATGAGTTTAGTTGTGTTCTTGGTGGTTTAACTAGTATTCCCCACCTTAAAACTTAAGAAAAACATGAAAAGATAGGGGTATTAACTCACCTTGAGTGGTTTCAGTAGATGAGTGTTGGAGGTGAGAAGTGTTCAACTCAAGAACACTTGAAGATGCCTAGAGATTTACGAGAATCTGACACCAAATTGATGGAATTTGTATAAGCATTCTATGATATGAGTAAAGGGAAGTGTAATTAACACAAGGGGAATGAATTATACTTACCAAGAGTGTAAGAGAACTTGATGATCAGCCTTGAATCTCGAATTTGAGGGAGAAAGTTTGAGAGAAAAGGTGTTTGTTCCTTGGGTGGAAATGAGAGAAATGAAGAGTGAGAGGAGATTTTCCCAACTCTTTGGATATGGATTTGCTGGGGAAAAGAGTAGGAAAGTACAATGAGGTGACTAGGAGTGGTGGGGAGTACAATAGCTGGTGAAAGGAATGGGCATGGGGTGGTTGTTTGTGTCAAATATTATAGCAAGATCCACACTCCACCTTAAGATCTCACTTAATAGATTTTATTCTTAAATATATATTTCCATAAAAATATGTTTAAATTATGAATATTTAGGGTCTTATATGTTAGAATATGATTTTTTGGAGAAAATCCCACGTTAAAATAATTAAAAACGGGCTTAAAATGTTAAAAATGTTGAAAACCGGGTAGAAAGTGCTGAAATCCGAAGTTCAGGACCGGAGGTGCTAAGGCTCGGTCATCAGCAGCCTAAATCCGAAGTGGCTTGGTCGCATGACTGTGGTCCGAAGGCGAGATCCGATGCGGTCCGAGCAGCTATCGCGGTGGCTTCATCAGCAGGGAACCGAAGGCGAGGCTGCTGCGGTCGGTGGCTGCGGCTTGCTGGCTGCGACTAGCTTGCCTTGGCTCGCTGGCTGCGGCTAGTCAAGGACCTCAGACTCGGTCTATGTGGCCTCAGTTCCAAGAGGGGTTTGGCCCCTATAGAGAGGCTTCGGCCCTAAGAGGCTAATTTCCAAGGATTTTTCCCGTATCGAGTGGTTTTTCACCAAGTCAAGTGTCGGGATGCCCCAATTGATTAGGAAAAAACCAAAAGAGGTTTTGAGAGAGATTTGACATAGTTGGAGAGATTTCTCACACGGAGAGAGATTTGGGAGAGATTCCGCACTCTTGGAGAGATTTCTCTTACGGAGAGAGATTTGGGAGAGATTCCACATTCTTGGAGAGATTTGGGAGAGATTTCTCATACGGAGATAAATTTGGGAGAGATTCCACATTCTTGGAGAGATTTCTCATACAAAGAGAGATTTGGGAGAGATTTCACATACAAAGAGAGATTTGGGAGAGATTTCACATTCTTGGAGAGATTTCTCATACAAAGAGAGATTTGACATTCTTGGAGAGATTTCTCATACAGAGAGAGATTTGGGAGAGATTTCACATCCTTGGAGAGATTTCTTTTGTGACCTTTTTGAGTGTTTGGCTTCGCAATGCAAGGTCCGTAAACCCCGTTAAGCCATGTTTTAAGGTCCTACACACTCTGATGAGTGTGCAATAGTGTTTTATCGCTTTGGTTTGATGTTTAGCATATTCACGGCTATGGAAATTCAAACATACGAATTTTCCAATTGATGTTTTCTCATTAAAATAGCGAGTTGTTTAGTAATTACATAACGTAAACCCTAGTATACAAGGGTTAACTGAGTTGACCGGTTTGACTTGTTGACTTTATTTGACTTTGACTTGACCAGAATTTGATGGTTGTCACACTGTCTGCGGATGGTAAGCGGTGCTGAAATGCAGTCTCGTGCCCAGTTCCTCATGGAACTTCTGCCAGAATCGGGAGGTGAGCCGAACATCACGGTCTAAAACAATAGAGACCGACACCACGTGGCGAGCAACGATCTCACAAATATACACATTGGCCAACTTCTTGGCCGATGAACTCTCTCGAATCACCAGAAAATGGGCACTATTGGTTAATCGATCTACGACGAACCATATCGCATCATATCCCTTTGCCGTCCTCAGCAACTTGGTAATAAAGTCCATCGTGATGTGCTCCCATTTCCACATGGGAATCTCCAAAGGCTGCAGCTTGCCATGTGGCCTCTGATGCTCGGCATTGACCATCCTGCATGTCAAGCACCTTTTGACGTACCAAGCGATCTCTCACTTTATGTAGGGCCACCAGTAACTCAAGCTCAGATCCCAATACATCTTGGTGGCCCTTGGGTGAATGGAGAAATGAGACTTATGAGCCTACTCTAGTACAATTTGTCTGATCTCACCGGACATCGGAACCCACACCCGACTGCAGCGGGTCAATAATCCACGACTATCCTGCACGAATCTGGTAATCTCGCCCCTAATCCTCTCAATTTTCAATTCTCCTTTCGTTCACCCTCAGCATGGGCCTCTTTAATCAATCCCACCAGTGGAGAGTCCATGGAAATCCTCATACACAATGACAGAATAGAAGATCCAGCCGACTTGCGGCTAAAGGCATCTGCCACCACGTTCGCTTTACCCGGATGGTAAATGATATCGTAGTCATAATCCTTGACTACATCCAACCACATATGCTGTCTCATGTCCAGGTTCAGCTGATCCATGATGTGTCTCAAACTCTTGTGGTCCATGTAGATGGTACATCAGACCCCATAGAGGTAATGCCACCAGATCTTGAGAGCAAACACCATTACTACCAACTCAAGATCATGCGTGGGATATCTCGACTCATGCGGCTTGAACTGTCACGATGCATAGGCTATCACTCGTCCTCTCTACATGAGGACCGCTCCTAATCCCATGATAGATGCATCAAAGAAAACCACAAAATCCTCTACTCCCTCCGGAAGGGTCAAGACTGGAGCCTCACAAAGTCACTGTCAGAGGGTCTCAAATGTTGTCTACTGCTTAGGGCCCCACTAAAAATCTACCCCCTTCCCCGTCAGACGAGTGATGGGTACTACAATTTTGGAGAAATCTTGAATGAATCTCTGGTAGTACCCTGCTAAACCAGAAAACTCCTAATATCCGAGGGAGATTTCAAAACCTCCCACTGCATCACCACATCGATTTTGGCCGGGTCGACCAAAATCCCATCCTTATTAACGAGATGTCCAAGGAACTGAACCTCTTGCAACCAAAACTCGCACTTTAAGAGCTTGGCATAAAGCCGTTCTCGCGTTAAAACTCCCAAAAGCTTGCGGAGATGCTCCTCATGTTGCTCTTTGGTCTTGGAATACACCAAGATATCATTGATGAACATGATAACTGAGCGATTGAGCATTGGCTTGCATACTCGATTCATCAGGTCCATAAATATTGTGGACGCGTTGGTGAGCCCAAACAAAATCACCACTAACTCGTAATGTCCATAATGAGTCCGGGACCCAGTCTTCTCCACGTCCTCCTCCCTCACCCTGACCTGATGATACATGGACGTCAAATCTATCTTGGAAAACCAAGATGCTTCATGTAATTGATCGGATATGTCATCTATCCATGGGAGGGGATAACAGTTCTTCACCGTCAACTTGTTCAGTTCCCGGTAATCAATACACATCCGGTGTGAACTGTCCTTCTTCCTAATAAAGAGAATCGACGCTCCCTATAGAGAACTGCTCGGATGAATGAACCGCTTTCCAGGCAGCTCCTGCAGCTGAGATGATAGTTCCTGTATCTCTGGCAGTGCTAATTGGTATGGTGCCTTGGCAATAGGGGCCACACCTGGCACAAGATCGATCCTGAACTTGACCTGCCTCTTAGGAGTCACTCCGGGTAACTCCTCTGAAAACATGTCAGCAAAATCTCTAACAATTGGAACCTCAAAAATTGAGACCTGATCCTTGACCCGCATATCCATCACATACACCAAATAATCCGCACACCCGTGCTGAATATATCGTCGAGCCCTGGTAGGAGCAAAACCCTGAATCCAACCCGGTGCCCTCACAATAGATAACCAGTTCTCCCCACTTGGGGTTCGAACTACCACACGCTAACCCTCACAGTCGATCATGGTACCAAAATGACTCAGCTGGTCCATACCCACTATAACTCAAACATCCCCCATGGAAATCAGAATCAAGTCAATCAGAAATGACTCCCTGAATATCTCTAGAATGTAGTCCCGTTAAACTGATGAAGTAGAACCCCCCGTGTTCGTTGGCGATGGAGACTCGCAACAGATACTCTAGCTCTCCCAAAGGCAAGCCGAACCCTTTACTAAACGATCAAGACATAAATACGCAACTCGCCCTTGTGTCAAACAAAACAAGGGCAGGCAAAGAGTTCAGTAAAAACATACCTAACATAGGTAAAAACACATGAGCATACAATAAATATAATCAATAAGATAAGGGATAGAAACATACCAACCACCACATCTGGTGCTGTCCTGGCCTCCTCGGCAGTAAGCTGGAAAGTGCGTCCCCGAGTCTTCGGAGGCTTTGCTCTACCCTGACTCCCATCAGTGATCCTCAAAGTAGTCGGGGCTGGAGCCTGCGCCGGTCTGGTAGCTAGTAGGGGACACTGGGCCTTCATATGGCCCACTTGCTCATAATGGTAACAAAGTCTGGCACCAGAAGCTGGAGTCTGCTGCCTATAATCCCTAGCAATGTGGCCCTGCTTGCCACACCTGTGGCATCCCGACGAAGATCAAAAAACACCATCATGCACCTTACCACACTTCCCACAAGTGCGACCCTTTCTGCCACCTAGATCCAGTATTAGCAGTCTTAGACCGCTTTAGCGCAGGCTGTGACTGCACCGGGGCTTGCCTCTGCTCCTTCAACTGAAGCTCGATCTCAAGCTCACGCCGCTTAGCGGCCTCCTGTAACTCTAGTAAAGTATCACAATGCTGGGTATAAATGAACTGCCTGATATCAGTCTTGATCATGCTCAGATAATGAGTCATCTGAGCCTGCTCGGAAGAGATCTCTAGGAAAACATCAATCTCTCGGTAAACATCCAAGTGATCTCCGTCACCGACTCTATACCATGTCTCATATCCAAAAACTCCTGAGCCAACCTCTCTTGCTCAACCCTGGGAATGTAGCGAGTGCGGAACATCTCCCTAAACTGATCCCATGACACTTCAGCTCTCTGCTCACCAGAATATAACCCAGTAATCAATCTCCATGAATCCTTTGCTCCGAACCTTAGCAGATTCAAAGCGCACCTGACCTTCTGGTCAGCAGGGCAGGAACAAGTGCAGAAACATCTCTCCACATCAGACAACCACCTCATGGCTACAATCGGGTCCTAAACTCTATCGAAAGTCGGGGGCTTTGTGTTATCGAAGTCTCGATACTAAAACATCCGTCCTGGCCCAACACCCGTAGCCGCCACAGCTGTAGAGGCAGCAGTAGCGGCAGTCTCGATAATGGATGTGTATCTTGATGGGTTTTGAGCATTCTAACACTTCCTAAGTGTACATGCAACCCTAATAACCTTGGATCTATGTTTGTCTAATTTGTCATGCAAAGTTGAATTCCAAGGTTATATCCTATCTAGCATACATGGGGAACAATTTCAACATAAAGTATAGATAGAATAACTTACCTTGTTGTTGCTTGTGTTCCTTGAAACCTTGTGAGCCTAGCACCTCAAGTGGTGATGCCTCAAATGCTTCACACAACACCAAATGCTCTTGGAAGAACTTATGAGAGTATACTCACTTCTTCAAATCGGCCAAGCCCTCTATTTCTTTTTGTCAACCGATTTTGGTGGAGATTATCTTTCTTATATAGTGTTGACACATCTAGGGTTAAACCCTAATGTGTCATGACTCTTCATTTCCATGACCCATGGGTTTGTAACTCCCATGGAGCATCCATGGAGCATCCTATGGGTGGAACCCAACTTGATGATCCATGGAGCCTTTTAGCCCACTATACAAGATATGGATGATTTACTTAATCAACCCATATATTTAATTAGTTATCTTTTGATCACTTAATTAATTCTAAATTAATTCTTGATCAAACTAATCAAATAATATTATTAATATATTAGAACTTATAATATATTAATAATCTCCAAGCGTTATTTCTCTCATTTAGTTTATCCAATTGCATGGTGCCATGCAACCCAAATGGACCATGCCGGGTCGGGTCAAGTACATACCAGAAATAGTTATGGACTTAGACACCTTATCCAACAGTCTCCCACTTGGATAAGTCTAGTAACTATTACTGCAAGTATGACTTCAGGAACCGATCGGCAATCGTAGCTCTTTACAAGGTTTCTCGAAACTTGAGAAGATGATGGTACGCCATTTAAGATAAGTGATCATATAATCCTCTGTTCTAGATATCAGTCGGACAAATACATGGAACAATGTCTTACCTATTGTCCAACATTTGTTTCCCGATTTCCGATTTGTTTGACAAAGAACTTTATTGAACACATCAATCTAGTTCTGACCGGGCCCGGTACATAGGTCAAAACAAAATCATCGAGGGGCCCAGATATCAGCTTCTAATCCAAGAAGGAACAGATAAACTTCGACTCATATGTTTGTTCTACTACTCATTGAATTACACATAAGAGCACGTTTTATAACATCGAGTTACCAATGCGTTTTTCGTACAATCAATGCATAACCAACTCGTAAGTAACAAATCATATCTCTAGGTTTAAAGACTTATATGATATTACCGTCTCACGATCACTCGAGATAGAATTCCATGAAGTGATTCCAGTGAGCGTGGGTTGAGTCCAATGCTCAGAACTTATGAGCACTCATGATTGTTGTAGCCTTGTCCCAGACCTCTACAACCAAACATGACAGTCTTGATTCATACCTACTTCCGACATATGACCGACTGTGGAGGTTTGAATAATATGTTAAACCAAACAAAATTATTCTGGAAGTCAAAACATGCAAAAGAAATATAGTAAACGATCGACAAGAGATAGCAACACTTTACTCATAAATAAAACACTTTTATTCATCATCAAATGTCAATTACACTTTACAAATTTCAAGATTATCTAACTACTAAATCTAATATCATTCTTCAGCCATATGCTCCGAGCATGCTGGAGATGCTTAACCCGAGTCAGTCCCTTCGTGAGGGGATCTACCGGGTTCTCATCCGATGATACCCTCTTTGCCATGAGGAGTCCTTCTTCGATCCGATGTCTGATGAAATGGTATTTTCTGTCGATGTGTCTGGATCTCCCGTGATCCCTTGGTTCCTTGGCTAAGGCAACAACACTTTCACTATCACAGAAAATTTCCATCGGCTCTTTAATAGCTGGTACAACTCCAAGGTCTCCAATGAAGTTCCTCAGCCATAACGCCTCCTTTGCCGCTTCGCTAGCTGCAATATACTCTGATTCACAAGTAGAATCTGCCACTGTCTCTTGCTTGGAACTCTTCCAAGAAATTGCTCCTCCATTTAGGGTAAAGACCCAGCCCGACTGAGAGCGGAAGTTATCCCTATCAGTCTGGAAGCTAGCATCACTATACCCTACAACTCTCAAGTCATCACTCCCACCGAGGGTAAGGATCCAGTCCTTAGTCCTTCGTAGGTACTTGAGAATATTCTTTACCGCAATCCAGTGTGCCTTGCCAGGGTTCCCCTGAAACCTGCTAACCATGCTCAAGGCAAAGGCTACATCAGGTCGAGTACACGTCATAGCATACATGATCGAACCTACAGCCGAAGCATAAGGTAATCGACTCATTTATGCTATCTCAGCCTCAGTGCTAGGGCTTTGTGTCTTACTCAGCTTGGCACTACTCTGGATGGGCAACTCTCCTTTCTTGGAGTTTTGCATTCTGAATCTCTTCAGAATCTTCTCCAAGTAGGTACTTTGACTAAGTCCAATTAGTCTTTTACTCCGATCTCTCAAGATTCTTATCCCCAAAATATAGGCAGCTTCACCAAGGTCCTTCATAGCGAAACACTTTCCAAGCCAGGACTTTACTTCCTGCAAGGTTGGAATGTCGTTTCCTATGAGTAGTATGTCATCCACATACAATACCAAAAAGCTAACTATACTCCCACTAGCCTTGACATATACACAAGATTCATCTTCACTCCTAGAAAAGCCAAATTCCTTGACCTTTTCATCAAAGCAAAGATTCCATCTGCGAGGTGCTTGCTTTAATCCATAAATGGATTTCTCAAGCTTACACACTCTATTAGGGTACTCGTTACTGACAAAACCCTCTGGCTGACTCATGTAAACATCTTCAGCCAACTTTCCATTAAGGAAAGCGGTTTTGACATCCATTTGCCAAATTTCATAGTCATGAAATGCGGCTATAGCTAACAGAACCCGAATAGACTTAATCTTGGCTACCGGAGAAAAGGTCTCATCATAGTCCACTCCAGGAATTTGAGAGAAGCCCTTTGCAACCAGCCTAGCCTTATAAGTGTGTACTTTACCATCCATGTCGGTCTTCTTTTTGAAGACCCATTTGCACCCTACAGTCTTTCGACCTGGTACATTCTCAACCAAGTTCCAAACTTGATTGTCATACATGGATTGTATCTCGCTATCCATAGCCTCTTTCCATTTGGCAGACTCGGGGCCTGCCATGGCTTCCTCGTAGCTGTTAGGGTCATCTTGACTTACTAGTGTCTCATCACTAATAAGTGTCTCACCTTCTGCAGTAATATGGAATCCATAGTAATGCTCAGGTGCACTCCTAACTCTCGTGGAACGCCTCAGAGGTACAGATTCATCAATTGGCTCAACAGGAGTTTCCTCCTCAAGTTGAGGGCTAGAGTTTGAAGTTCCTTCACCACTTGACTCTTGAATTTCTTCAAGATCAACTTGCCTCCCACTGTCTCCTTGGCTTATAAACTCTCTTTCTCGAAAGACTCCTCTTCTTGCTACAAAGACCACATTGTCACTGGGTCTGTAGAAGAGGTAACCAAAGGATTGCTGTGGGTAGCCGATGAAAATACACCTCTCGCTTCGGGGTTCGAGCTTATCATGAGTCTCGCGTCTCACGAAAGCCTCGCAGCCCCAAATCTTGATGTGGTCTAGTTTAGGTACTTTACCAGTCCACATCTCGTGAGGAGTTTTGGCAACTTTCTTTGTAGGGACTAGATTGAGGATATGGGCGGCAGTCTCTAAGGCATACCCCCAGAATGAGATTGGTAGGGAAGCTCGACTCATCATGGAACGAACCATGTCCAACAAGGTTCGATTACGCCTCTCAGCTACACCATTCAACTGCGGTGTCCTGGGAGGTGTCAATTGTGAGACAATCCCACATTCCTTTAGATAGTCGAGGAACTCTGAACTAAGATACTCACCACCTCGATCGGATCGAAGCATCTTAATGTTCCTGCCCAATTGATTCTCGACTTCCTGTTTAAATTCCTTAAACTTCTCGAAAGTCTCTGACTTATGCTTGATTAAGTAGACATATCCATATCTACTGTAATCATCGGTGAAAGTCAAATAATAACGATTAGCATCCCTTGTGGCATGTTTGAATGGTCCACACACATCCGTGTGTATAAGGTCCAACAAACCTTCACCCCTTTCACATGAGCCTGTGAAGGGTGACTTTGTCATTTTTCCAAGTAAGCATGATTCGCAACTATCATTTGACTTTAGGTCAAACGACTCCAAGACTCCATCCTTTTGGAGTTGGCCTATGCGTTTCTTGCTTATATGTCCAAGACGACAATGCCATAACGATGCTTTATCCATGTTATTATTATTAGAATCAATACACAAAACATTATTTCCTAAGTTATCTATAATAGATACAGCTTCATACACACCATCACAAGGTAATGCTTTAAAATAAAGTACATTATTAAAGAAAGCATTAATCAAACCAACTTCATTATCAAACGAAAAGGTGAAACCTTGTTTGTACAATGCATGAAAGGAAATAATATTTCTTGCCATTTCTGGCGAATAACAACATTTATTCAAATCTAAATTTAACCCACTACTTAGCGATAAAGTATAAACTCCAATCTTGGTGACAGGTGTAACTTTCCTATTCCCCATGATTAAGTTTATTCTTCCTTGCTCCACATTCTCACTTCTTCCTAGTCCCTGCAAGTCACAGCAAATATGAATTCCGCAACCTGTATCAAGGACCCAAGATTTCGAATGGGGTGAGTTATTAGAAATGATAGTGTAAATACCTGCATGGTTGGGTTTGACTTTCCCATCCTTTACATCTTGCTGGTACTTTGGGCAGTTCCGCTTCCAATGAGCTTTTTCGTGGCAATAGAAGCATTCAGCCTCTTTTGGGTCAGAAGAAGGAGTAATAAAACCTTTCTTGGTTCCACTTGAAGAAGAGCCATCAAGGGTCCGAGCCTTGGTACCCTTTGAAGATCTCTTTCTCTTCCTCCCCCGACTCTGCCCGATTGCCAAGACCGGAGTTGTTTCTGGAGTAGGAGTGATAGCAACCGACTTCCCCTTAAGACCTGTTTCTGCGGTCTTGAGGAGTCCCTGAAGTTTGCTGAGGGTGACCTCTTCCTTGTTCATGTGATATGTCATGCGGAATTGATCATAGCACGATGGTAAGGAGTGCAAAATGATATCTATTGCAAGCTCCTCAGGGAAGTTTACATTGAGCTTCAGCAACCGATCCACATACCTTTGCATTTTCTGCATGTGGCTCGTGACGGACTCTCCGTCCTTCATCATGGTTGTTATCATGGAGCAGATGACTTCGTACCTCTCTTGTCGTGCACTTTGATGGTATCTTTCCATCAAGTCTTGGTGCATTTCATAAGGGTAGAAGTCTTCGTAAGACTTTTGGAGTTCAGCTGTCATGGTGGCTAACATGATGCAAGCCACCTTGGTTGCATCTCTTTCATGAGTATGAAAGTCAGCGATCTCCTTGGGAGTTGCAGTGGACTCGTCAATTTCCTTAAGCTCCTTGTCAAGGACATATTCTTTGTCCTCGTAGCGAGTAATCATCCTGATGTTTCTGATCCACTTATTGAAGTTGGATCCATCAAAGGTGACTTTCCCACATAGACTCATAAGAGTAAAGGAGCCATTAGGATTTGAGCCAGAAGCATTAGATGAAGACATCTGAAAAGAAGAACAAGTTTAGTTTAGATTTAAGAGAGTCCTTAATAAAACACCCAAATGTAATATTAAGGCTAGGACCCAATCACAATATAATATAACTTAGAAGAGGTATGCCGTAATCTAAGCTATACCATATTTGAAAGGTAGGTGAATGACGATTCACCAATTTCCACCACGAAAACCGAAATAATAAATATTTAGTTTTTATTGGTTTTAGAAATTCCTAGATTCTTTGAGATCCAATGAACTTTTCAAAGGCATGTTTCGATCTCGGGAGTGCCCTCCAGGTTTTGTGACTGGGATGCCGAGGATCACAAAACGAGGTGTGAAGTAACCATGCAAATCACTTGGTACCCTTAAAAGTTTATCACTCAATCGATGTGCCGGTAAACCACACACGCTCCACCGATACTATAATAAACCTTAAGTCACCCTTTACCTACCTTGTTAAGTCCAAGTTAGTGTGCCGGTTAACCACACACGCTCCACCAACGACTCAGACAAAGTGTAAAGTGTAATTTCATGGATTAGCACCTTATTCACATTTTTCCTAAAGTAACTAAGATTGGGAATTTTATAAACATTTAGTTACTTTATATATTCATCATACTTTGAATGAGAATTTATAAGTCCTTGTCTTACCCGTTCGGCTAACGACCCTCCACCAGTCAAGCAAGCGGTGGGTGAGAATATACACCCATTAAGTCACCATTTTATAGGCAACAACCTTATACCCACCTTATAGACCGGCTTCGTGAATGAGGCGTACTAGCGGTAAGACGACTTGTTCTTATACATATATATATAATTATTAAATCATCATAATATAAGTATAAGGGTTGAATTTTAACTTTTAAAATTCTAGGGGTTGGAACTAAAGTTTTAACTTAACTTTACTTGTTCCAAAACTTGAGGGCAAGTTTTGTAACTTTCAAAACTTTTCATTTCTTGTAACTTATGAGTTTAATAGAGTCATAAAATGAAGACTCTTCATTTTTATAACTCTTGTGTTTTCTTAATGGTTTTTTTTAACTCAAGTGACTCTTGGTTTTTCCATAACTTAGGGATAAGTTATGGACTCCATTAAAACACATTATGATCAAGAATTAAACTACCAAATAGGTTACAAATAATTCCTATGATCATCTAAAACATCATAAGAACAAGAACATGAATATGAACATAATCAAAAATTACATAAAACTTTGTAATTTTGATAACTAGTTGTTGTAAATGAATTAGCAAAACATTACACCACCAAAAACAAGTTTATATTTACTAAAACAGTTTAGGGTAATGTTTCTAATTCATTTTCCAGCAACTGAATCGAAATTCTGCACTCATTCGACCCTACTCGCCGAGTGCATGAACATGACTCGCTGAGTTGGTTGAAGATACTCATGGACTCGACGAGTCCGATCGCAGACAGCAAATTTTCGATCCTGTTTTCAACTTTTAAGCACAAATAAGAACAAACAAGCCTAGGCTCTGATACCATTGATGGGTTTTGAGCATTCTAACACTTCCTAAGTGTACATGCAACCCTAATAACCTTGGATCTATGTTTGTCTAATTTGTCATGCAAAGTTGAATTCCAAGGTTATATCCTATCTAGCATACATGGGGAACAATTTCAACATAAAGTATAGATAGAATAACTTACCTTGTTGTTGCTTGTGTTCCTTGAAACCTTGTGAGCCTAGCACCTCAAGTGGTGATGCCTCAAATGCTTCACACAACACCAAATGCTCTTGGAAGAACTTATGAGAGTATACTCACTTCTTCAAATCGGCCAAGCCCTCTATTTCTTTTTGTCAACCGATTTTGGTGGAGATTATCTTTCTTATATAGTGTTGACACATCTAGGGTTAAACCCTAATGTGTCATGACTCTTCATTTCCATGACCCATGGGTTTGTAACTCCCATGGAGCATCCATGGAGCATCCTATGGGTGGAACCCAACTTGATGATCCATGGAGCCTTTTAGCCCACTATACAAGATATGGATGATTTACTTAATCAATCCATATATTTAATTAGTTATCTTTTGATCACTTAATTAATTCTAAATTAATTCTTGATCAAACTAATCAAATAATATTATTAATATATTAGAACTTATAATATATTAATAATCTCCAAGCGTTATTTCTCTCATTTAGTTTATCCAATTGCATGGTGTCATGCAACCCAAATGGACCATGCCGGGTCGGGTCAAGTACATACCAGAAATAGTTATGGACTTAGACACCTTATCCAACATATCTGTCATGGAAGTACTTTATCATCGCGTTCTTGATAGACCCAAACATCTCTGGAATCTGTCCGCAGACAATCTCAACCACCTTTTCTCAGACGGTCTCTCTGACATGATCCTATGTCAATGGTGGCCTATCCTGGTTGCCAGCTCCCGATCCTGATCCAGATCCGGTCTAGAATCGCCTCGTAACCACCATACTGAAAATACACCAAGGTGATTTCACATAATTTGGATAAACAATGGGGAACCAACTCCCAAAAAAACCCTAGGGGTTGTCACTTTCTTGCTACGCATATGGGTCATGTGCTTTCAGTAGTACGGGCCCATAGTACCATCCATACCTAACCATATTTTTCTCAAGGATCATCAAAGCACCCTAGCAATATACATAAGCATAGAAGAGCAATCAATCCTCACTCTTAGAGGAAGGCTAAACATCTCGCAACTGGCTGACAGACCTATTGGGTTTTGAGCATTCTAACACTCCTAAGCGTACATGCAACCCTAAATACCTTGGATATATGTTTTCTCTATTATACATGCAAATAAGAACTTCCAAGGTATTATCCTAATCTAGCATACAAAACAATGACTATAGCAAGATAGAATACATACCTCTTTGGTGTAGATAGTCTTCATGAAGCTTGAGTGCCTAGTGCCCCAAGTGTGACACCTCAAATGGAATCACAATCATCAAAACACTTAGAATAGCTTGAGAGAATTCTATAACTCATGAAATCGGCTAGCCCTTTCACTTCACACACTAGTGGCCGATTTTGGTCAAGAATAAGATGCTTATATAGTTAGGGTTACACCATGTAAACCCTAATTGACATGGCCTTTCATTTCCATGATCCATGGGTACAAATACACCATGGAGCATCCATGGACCATCCTATGGGTTTTAGCCCAACTTGATTATCCATGGAGCATTAGCCCACTATACAAGTATGGATGATTTACACAATCAACCCATATATTTAATTAGTCTTCTTTTGATCACTTAATTAATCCTAGATTAATTCTTGATCAATACTAATTAAATAATCTTATTATTCTTATTATTAATATACTAGAACTTATAATATATTAATAACCATAAGTGTCTTATTTCTCTCATTATAGTCTATCCAAGTGCATGATGGTATGCAACCCAAATGGACCATGCCGGGTCGGGTCAAGTCTTACCAATTATAGTTATGGACTTAGACATTAATCCAACAGTCTCCCACTTGGATAAGTCTAAAACTATTATTGCGTATGACTTCAGGAACCAACTGGCAATCGTAGGTCTCAAAAGCTTCTGTCGAACTCTGACCTTGTAGATGAACTCTGACCTTTGTCAATGACTTCTCCATTAGATAAGGGATCATATATTCCTCCATTCTAGATATCATATGGACTGAGACATGGATTATAATCATTCTCTCTGTCCATTTGTTGTTTCCCGATTTTCGATTTATGACGACTGACTAATTGAACAAATCAAATCAGTCCTGGCCCGGCCGAGCACTTCCATTTGTCATCATCAAATCATCGAGGGGCCCACAGATATCGCTTTTATCCCGAAGGTAAAAGGAACGGATAAACTTCGACTCATATGGCTTGTTCTACTATTTGTTGAATCATACACAAAAGCACGTTTTATAGCACCGAGTTACCGTATGCATTTTCGTGCAATCAATGTACTATCAACTCATAGTAACAACTCATATCTCTAGGTTTGAAGAATATAAGATATTATCGTCTCATGATCACTCGTGATAAGATCCATGAAGTGATTCCAATGAGCGCGGGTTGAATCCAATACTCAGAACTTATGAGCACTCATGAGTGTTGTAGCCCTTTGTCCAACACCTTAGACCTCTACAAGCCAACCCATGACAGTCTTAATTCATATCTACTTCCAACATATGACCGACTGTGGATGGTTTGAATAACTTAGTCATTCCGGAAGAATAACCTAGTTTATTCGGGAAGTCAAAACATGCAAAATGAAACACAATAATAATTGAATCCAATATGGTATCAAAACCTATGAACATAAATAAAACACCTTTTATTTATCACCATATGATTACACATTATTCATTGTATACTGTTTAGCTATCAACTTTATTCTTGAATTTAAAAAGTAGTTGTCCCATGCTCCAAGCATGTACACAATGTTTTCTAAACACTAGTCATGCCATACACCAAGTATGCATGCAATGTTTGTCTATGATCTTTACTTTGTGAACTAGATCAATTGAACATAACTTCAATGATTCTCTTTTCACACTCCCAAATCCTTACTGCAAATGCAAGAATTCCAAATTCATGCCATTTACTGAAATCTGTTAGATTCTCAACTTATATGCATTGATCCTCTTGTAACGATTATGCACAAAGTCAGAAGGACTTGACAACAACCATTACAGACCATTCCAAAGGAGATCAGCTCCTTGGGAACATCCTTCTTGCATTAAGTTTCCTAATCTTAAACAAATTGATAAATTCTAACTTTGAAACATTTCCAGATTCCATTTTGACTATCACTTCTGAACAAGATTTGCCTCCTTACAGATTATGTCAATATGGTCCTTCTAGAATTATCACTATACTTCCAACTGTCCTTGAGCAACCAATCTTTGGTAAACCTTAGATTGTCCTCGACAATTGTTTAATCCTTTTAGTCATATCCAGTTCTAAACCTTTTCCCTTCTTAATGCCCCAGACATTTGGAAAATTTTAGAAAGGATGAATATAGCACATGTAATCGATCCTATATACGAAGCATATGGGAATCGATTCATGATGTCTCACATAAAGACAAAACCAGTGTTTTGCTATAACATTTCCATTTCTATTTGCCAAGTTCTCATAATTCAGATTATGAAAAGGGATGCCGTAATCATAATCAAATTTTAGAACGCAAATAATGGACCCATATACAGAATTTCCTTATGTTGAGCCATTCCAACATGAAATTCATATATATATATATATATATATATATCCTTGACTAAATGATTAAAGCCTCACGATCTAAGCTTGTAGATTTGAGATGAAGTATAATTTCCTCTCCCTTAATTATAGCAAAACAACCTTTTCCCAATTGAAAACTTTTGTTTTCTATAATTAACATTGCTAGCTTGCAATACTTATCATAATTATCATGCTCCCACTAACATGATGATTATTAGCATAACACTTATGCTCCCACTAGCTTTGACATGTACCCAGAAATCAGCTGGACTTCTAGAAATCAATACTTCATTGACTTTCTTACCAAAGTTCAGATTTCTGATACTAGATTGTTTTGATAAGACTTTATCAAAGTCATACACCTTCCCTTAGATAGCACACTTGTGTGTCTAAACAATTATGAAGAGGTATGCCGTAATCATAATGGTTAGACCTTTTTGCCATTTCTCACAAGTCCAGGTTAGTGTGCCGGTAATCCACACACGCTCCACTAATGACTTTGAGAATGCAAATATCACAATTGCTATCTAGATAAAATCTACTTAGTGAAAGTGTTTCCTCACCATCATTTTCATGAATCGGAGAGAAACCTTATGACGCTTAGATTTACTGGTGTATGTGTTCTTATCCATGTGAATTGTCAAAATCATAGTCACAAGACAAGGATAATGACAAATCCAAACTCATATGGACTGAACTCAATCTTAATTTCTTGCCACCTGGCAGCTCAAGGGCCTGCCATTGCTTCCAAGTTGTTGTGCAACAAATTGAGAACTCTAAGAACTCATATGCAAAGCCAACTTTAACTGGAATGGGCACAGAATATGTCACCCCGATAGGTTATAAACCTTAAGTCGTGTGCTAGTGAAGAACTTCAGGTTCTATTCTTGATTAGTTCTTTAGACTTTCAAGACCTTTAAGACTCCCACTGTCCTCTTGACCTATAAGACTCCCTTGTCAAATATCCAAGAGATAGTGTGGATTCTAATCAAGACAAACACTTCACACAATTGGCCTAAGTTGGTCTTTGTTTTATCCAAAACATCACAACTTACCAATTTCAAATGTACAAGAGTAGAAAACTTTTACTCTTACATTTGACAAGTGTTTTAACCTTCTTTTGAGACATGTCACTCAAGTTACAATCTTGGAGTATGACTCTAAGACTTGTATTGGAACGAAGTATGGATCATCTTCTTGATTTAACCACTTCAACAATTCAAGTTCCTCTTCTTAGTCATAAGAATGCACTAAGATTTCCTTAGAGAACTAATTGTGCTATGGTCTCTTAATCATTAAGATGATCACAAAACTGATACTAAAGTACTCTCCCATCTTTTCAGATTCGAGAAACTTTTATCCTTCTGCCATTTTGATTCTTCTTATTCGCTCTTCCATACATTGGAACCTTTTCCAATGTCTTAGAGTTACACTTAAGCTTGTAAGTATAATAATATTTACTGAGCTTTAGTAAACTATGACGAATAGTCTTATCAATCTTTTGTGGTGGACTTGACCAGTGCACAAGACTATGTACTCGATCCCTTAGTCCATTACTTGACTCACACATCCATGTGACCGAGTAATTAGTCTTAATTTTCCAATACTTGAAAGTTCTCATTCATCATGCTATACAACTTGCATGATTCCAAGTTCCGGTCCAAATGAAACTTGGGTGATGAGAATCTTTCCTTATTTGGTAAATATAGACATTACCACAAATGAAAGAATCAATTTCATACTTCCACTCTTGCTATTAACGGAATTTTATAAGCAACAATTTTCATCAAATGCCATTGTAAGGATATTTTAAAATAAATAAAATCAAAAATTTTCCTTTTATTTTAAAACTTTGCGGAAAAACTTATCCTTACAATCCATATGAAAACTTGTTGTTATCGATTCCTAAGCAATATCTCATAACTCCTAAGAAATAGCTCAAGAATCCGATCTTCAAACTATGCGATAGAAATCCATCTACGCTACCAGATTCAGCATATTCTTTCCTTAAGTTTCTTCACTTTTCTTTGATTCTTAAAACATCACCATGTGACCTAGTCATATCATGTATCAAGAATCTCAGAATAGAAACTTAACGGAGTTAGATAGTGGACTTTACTTGAAGTAGAGTCAAACTTATTGACTTTAACATCCTTAGGTAAATCTGGCAGCTTCGCAACCAATGCCCCTTCCTTTGGCAATATAAACATATGGACCCTTTGATAAAGGTACACGAGACTATCACAGACTTAGCTTTTCTCTTTACCATTTGGTCAACCGAGTTGACTATGGCTAATCCCTTTCCACCGGGATGAGAGAGCTTTACTAGATATCCAATGTCATCATTGTCAATGTCCATAAAGTTTTAGGAAGTTGATCTTAACAAATAGATAAGATCATTAAGGGTCTTGTCATAGTCTGTTTCATAGGTGTTCCAAAAGAACTCACTATGTGACTTAGAAAGTGATTGAACCACCAACTTTCTCAAGACTTTGACACCCAACTCTCCCAGCTTGTCAATATGTGACTACATCTCCAAGATGTGATCACACCTAGACCTTGCCTTGCCAATAGGGCTTGAGTGACCTTAAACTTTTCAAGAACTTGTGGGTTAGGAAGAATAATTGGAGGAGGAGAAAGAAGTATGATATCCATGGGACATCATCTTCATTAGGAAAGCTTGTTTCAAGAGATTTGGGAAGATCATAAATAGGTGTCTAAACCAGACATCTTTTGGGAGATATTCAAGATAGTTGATTTTAAGTCCTTAATATGACACCCAATATGAAATATTAAGGCTAGGACCCAACAAACTATTTTATAATTTAGAAGAGGTATGCCGTAATCCAAGCTATAAAATATTTGAAGGTAGGTGAATGACGATTCACCAATTTCCACCAAGATAAACGAAATGTATTATTAGGTTTTAATTGGTTTTGAAACTCCTAGATCTTTGAGATTCATTGAACTGTTCAAAGGCATGTTTCAATCTCGAGTGTGCCCTTCAGGTTTTGTGACTGGGATGCCGAGGATCACAAAACAAGGTGTGAAGTAACCATGCAAATCACTTGGTACCCTTAATAAATTACCCCTCAATCGATGTGCCGGTTAACCACACACGCTCCATCGATACTATGATAAACATTAAGTTACCCTTTGCCTACCTTGTTAAATCCGTGTTAGTGTGCCGGTTAACCACACACGCTCCACTAACCGACTTAAACAAAGTGCAAAGTGTAATTTCATGGATTAGCACCTTATTCACATTTTTCCTAAGTAACTAAGATTGGGTATTATTAAGAGTTTAGTTACTTAGTATTATCATTAATACTTTTAATGAAGGGAGAATTCTAGTCTTGTCAAACCCGTTCGGCTAACGACCCTCCACCGGTCAAGCAAGCGGTGGGTGAGAGTGGACACCCATTAAGTTGTCATTTTATAGGAAACAACCTTATACCCACCTTATAGACCGGCTTCGTGAATGAGGCGTACTAGCGGTAAGACTGACTTTACTCTTATACAAATATATATATTATTAACTTATAATATTATAAAGTATAAGGGTTGAATTTTAACTTTTAAAATTCTAAGGGCTAACTTGGAATGAAAGTATTTATAAGGAAAACTTTTTCAAATTCTAAAACTTGAGGGCAAGTTTTGAAACTATTCAAAACTAATTAATTCCATAACTTATGTGTTTAAAGTAGTTTTAATCCAAAAACTCTTCAAGTTCCATAACTTGAGGACAAGTTATGGAAGACTTTAAACTAATAAAAGAACTAACTTTTTCTTTATTTTATAACTTATGGATTTAACTATGGTTACATATTTTTCTTTAATGAAGTGACTCTTGAACTTCCATAACTTGAGGACAAGTTATGGAGTCATAAAAAATTATTCAATGACACAAGACTCTTCATTTTGTAACCATTGCCAACTTTTATGAGTTTTATGAGTCTTTAATGTGACTCTTCATGTAACTTGAGGACAAGTTACACAAACACATTTTATACTCAACTCTTAGATTAAAATGGATTGAAAACAACTATTTCAATTAACTTTTCTATTAATCTAAGCAACTCATAAGAACAAGATAATTCAAATCAAACTTTTTCATGTAATTAGCCTAATCACTAAACTAATTCAAAACATGAATCTATTGACAATTATCTTTGAAAATGGATTAGCATGAACATTACCACATTAAAAACAAGTTTATAAGTTCAAAAACAACTTAGGGTAATGTTCCTAGTCCATTTCTAGCCAAAAGCCTCGAATATATGCTGTCTGGGGCTCCTACTCGGCGAGTGGCATCAACCAACTCGGCGAGTTGGATGCATTTTGCCTTGGACTCGGCGAGTCCATTCATGGACTCGGCGAGTCTGCTGGGCAGACAGCAACAAAACTCGATTTTTTAGCTTCTATTGCAGGTATAACAAGAAAACAAGCCTAGGCTCTGATACCACTGTTGGGTTTTGAGCATTCTAACACTCCTAAGTGTACATGCAACCCTAAATACCTTGGATCTATGTTTTCTCTATTATACATGCAAATAAGAACTTCCAAGGTATTATCCTAATCTAGCATACAAAACAATGACTATAGCAAGATAGAATACATACCTCTTTGGTGTAGATAGTCTTCATGAAGCTTGAGTGCCTAGTGCCCCAAGTGTGACACCTCAAATGGAATCACAATCATCAAAACACTTAGAATAGCTTGAGAGAATTCTATAACTCATGAAATCGGCTAGCCCTTTCACTTCACACACTAGTGGCCGATTTTGGTCAAGAATAAGATGCTTATATAGTTAGGGTTACACCATGTAAACCCTAATTGACATGGCCTTTCATTTCCATGATCCATGGGTACAAATACACCATGGAGCATCCATGGACCATCCTATGGGTTTTAGCCCAACTTGATTATCCATGGAGCATTAGCCCACTATACAAGTATGGATGATTTACACAATCAACCCATATATTTAATTAGTCTTCTTTTGATCACTTAATTAATCCTAGATTAATTCTTGATCAATACTAATTAAATAATCTTATTATTCTTATTATTAATATACTAGAACTTATAATATATTAATAACCATAAGTGTCTTATTTCTCTCATTATAGTCTATCCAAGTGCATGATGGTATGCAACCCAAATGGACCATGCCGGGTCGGGTCAAGTCTTACCAATTATAGTTATGGACTTAGACATTAATCCAACATGACCCTGCACAACTCATCCATGAAACTTCCACCAACTCTGCAACACTCGTGTATGCTAGCCATACATAACACTGGAGCCTATAGACATTCGAATATCCGATCCTACCCTAAGCCCTTCAGCAAACAAGAACAGGAAATAAGGCCAAACCAAACATTCCCAGGCTATAAGATCTTAGTTATATACAACCATGATGCATACAATAAGAAACTACAGTAATGATGTCAATTTCATATAAGGAAAACCCTAGGCTATCAGGTATCATATAGTCAGGAAATTCTATCATGCAATTCCTGAAGTTCCCTAGTCTAGCACTAGCATGCTGTTTTATAATATCACAATATCAAATAACAGTATGGTATTTTGGGGTCTACTTACTGGCTCCGGCTGATCGTACACTTCACATCCTCCTTTAGTATTTTGAAAACCATTTTGAAGATCATTTTGAAAATCTTTCCCTTAGTTTGAGACTGGATTCACACGAGTGTTCCTCCAATTCACTCAAACCAAGGCTTTGATACCAAGTTGTGATATCCGTAAAATTCATGAAAAATTTAAACTGTTTAATCATCACAAAAACCATTCATTATTTACAAATTGTTTTCAAAATAGTATTACATTAGAGAATCCTAGAAATAATAACATGAATTGTGAGGAGGTGCACAATCAAGCCTTCACCTTCTTGCGATCATCTAAAGTACCTGAAACCATAAACCAAAACTATAAGCACGAAGATTAGCGAGTTCTCCAAAAATACTCACACGACAATAACACACATATAATAACAGCATACTATGGGCCCAATCAACCATCGGGTTGGAATACCCCATGACCTCAACCATCAGGTTGGAATGCCAACATACTACGGGTTCAATCATCCTCGGGATGTTTCTTCACGTGCTCATGTCCTACTGACCAACTCACATCAGAGGAGGCCAGGGCTGCACCAGACGTGGTTGCTGGTATGTTTCTATCCCTTACTTACTGGTTATATATGTTTTATGCTTATCTGTTTGTACCTGTGATTAGGTGCATTTTTAGTGAACTCCTTGACTGCATTCATTTTATTTGACTGGGGGTGAGTCCGTCGTTTGTATCTCAGACATTTAGTAGGGAGTTTAGTTTGCCAGTAGGAGAGCTAAAGTGTCTGTTGCGAGTCTCTATCGCCAACGAACACAAGGTTTCTGCTTCTTTAGTTTACCTGGGATGTAAGTTGGAGATATTCGAGGTGTCTTTCCCGATAGACTTGATTCCGATTCCCATGGGGGATGTGTGTGTGATCGTGGGTATGGATTGGCTTAGTCGCTTCGATGCCATGATCAACTGCGGGGATCAGCGAGTAGTGGTTCGAACCCCAAGTGGGGGAGAACTAATTGTCTATGGCAAGGGTACCATACTAGGATCAGGGTTTTGTTCATATTCTAGGGCTCGATAGTACATTCAGCAGGGGTGTGGGGGTTATCTAGCGTATGTGGTGGATATGTGGGTCAGAGAGTATATTTTAATATCAGAGGTTCCAGTGTTCAGGGAGTTTGCTGACGTATTCCCGAAGGAATTACTCGGAGTGCCTACAAAGAGGCAAGTCTTGTTTAGGATCGACCTAGTGGTAGGTGTGGCTCCTATCATCAAGGCGTCGTACCGTTTGGAACCACCAGTGATGAAGGAGCTATTATCACAGCTACAGGAACTGTCAGGCAAGTAGTTCATCCGTCCAAGCAGTTCCCCGCAGGGAGCGCCGATTCTCTTCGTCAGGAAGAAAGATGGTTCACACCAGATGTGCATTGATTACCGGGAGTTGAACAAGCTGATGATGAAGAACCGTTATCCACTCCATAGGATAGATGATCTTTTTGATTAGTTGAAGGGAGCATCTTGGTTCTCCAAGATAGACCTGAGGTCCGGGTACCATCAGGTCAGGGTTAGGGAGCAGGATGTGGAGAAGACTGCGTTCCGGACTCGTTATGGACATTACGAGTTCGTGGTGATGCTATCTTGGAGAACCAAGATGCTCTCTGCAACCGATCAAAAAGACCATCTATCCTAGGGAGTGGATAATGGTTCTTCATCGTCAACTTGTTCAACTCCACATAATTAATGCACATCCGGTGTGAACCATCTTTCTTCCTGACAAAAAGAATCGGCGCTCCCCGTGGGGAATTGCTTGGATGGATGAACTGCTTGCCCAACAGTTCCTACAACTGTGATGACAGCTCCTGCATCTTTGGTGGTGACAAACAGTATGATGCCTTGGCGATAGGAGCCGCACCTGCCACTAGGTCGATCCTAAACATGACCTGCCTCTCTAGAGGCACTCCGGGTAACTCCTCCGGGAATATGTTAGCAAACTCCCTGACCACTGGAACCTCTGATACTGAAATCTGATCTCTGACCCGCATATCTACCGCATACACTAGATAACCCACACGCCCATGCTGAATGTACTGTCGAGCCCTGGCAGCTGAACAAAACCCTGATCCCAGTCTGGTACCCTTGCCATAGACAATCAGTTCTCCCACACTTGGGGTTTGAACCACCACTCGCTGAACCTCGCAATCAATCATGACATCGAAGCGACTAAGCCATTCCATACCCACGATCATACACACATCCCCATGGGAATCAGAATCAAGTCTATCGGGAAAGACACCCAGAAGATCTCCAACTTACATCCTCGGTAGACTGAAGAAGCAGAAACACGTGTTCGTTGGCGATAGAGATTCACAACGAACACTCTAGCTCTCCTACTGGCATAATGAACTCCCTACTAAATGTCTGAGATACAAACGACCGACTCGCCCCTGGGTCAAATAAAACCAATGCAGGCAAGGAGTTCACTAAAAATGCACCTAATCACAGGTACAAACCGATAAGCATAAAACATATATAACCAGTAAGATAAGGAAGAGAAACATGCCAGCAACCACGTCTGGTACTGCCCTGGCCTCCTCTGCTGTGAGCTGGTCATCCATATATGACCTAGTCATTAATCTCCACCACTCCTTTGCCCTAGACCTCAGAAGTTCAGGGCACATCTGACCTTCTGGTCAGCAGGACATGAGCACATGAAGAAACATCCCTCCACGTCAGAGAACCACCTCATTGCTATGATTAGTTCCTGAGTCCTATCGCAGGTCGGGGGCTTCGTGTTATTGAAGTCCCGATACTGGAAGCCCCGACTGGATCGTCCCTTTGTCGGTGTTATAGCTACTGTAGCTGCTGCTACAACCGTCTCATCTGGGGCTGCATATATGTCATCAAAATACTCCATCATGGTGGTCTTAATAGACCCAAACATCTCTGGAATCTGACCTTGGACAATCTCGACCACCTCCTCACGGATGATCTCCCTGACGCGATCCTCTGTCAATGCTGGCCCATCCTGGCTGATGATCTCGGGTGCTGCTGGGGCACCCTGATCCCGATCCGGATCCAGCCATAAAATGCCTTGTAACCACCGTACTGAAAATAAACCAGGAAGATACCAGATAATCCACACAAATAACAGGGAACCAATCCCCAACTAAACCCTAGGGGTTGTGACTTCCTTGCTACTCGTATGGGTCCTGTGATTTCAGTAGTACGGGCCCATACTACCTTCCACACCTACCCATATTTGCCTTAAGTATCGTCACAACACCCTAACATTATACATATGCATGGTGATCGCTCAATCCTCACTCCTAGAGGAATGCTAAATATCTCAAACTGGCCTACCGACCTCGCACAACCCACCCATCCATGAAACTTCCACCAACCCTGCAACACTAGTGTATGCTAGCCATACATAACGCTGGACTCCATATCCATCCGAATACTCGGTCCTACTCTAAGCCCACAACTAAATTAGGAACAGGAAACAAAGCTGAACCAAACATTCTCAGGCTATAAGATTTTAATTATGTAGAACCTATGATCCTTACACTGAGCAACTACAGTAATGACGTCAATTTCATATAAGGAAAACCGTAGGCTATCAGGCATCATGTAATCAAGCAATTCTATCATGCAATTCCTAAAGATCCCTAGCCTAGTAATAGCATGTTGTTCTAACATATCACAAAATCAACTAATTGTATTGTATTTTGGGGTCTACTTACTGGCTCCGGCTGATCGTACACTCTACATCTATTGGGTTTTGAGCATTCTAACACTCCTAAGTGTACATGCAACCCTAAATACCTTGGATCTATGTTTTCTCTATTATACATGCAAATATGAACTTCCAAGGTATTATCCTAATCTAGCATACAAAACAATGAATATAACAAGATAGAATACATACCTCTTTGATGTAGAAAGTCTTCATGAAGCTTGAGTGCCTAGTGCCCCAAGTGTGACACCTCAAATGGTTCACACAACACCAAATACACTTGGAATAACTTGCGAGAAACTTGAACACTCCTTGAATTTGTCTAGCCCTCACACTCACACATAGTGCATGATTTCTTGAGCCATGAGATTCTTTTATATGGTGGCTATTAGGGTTACACCATGTAACTCATGACTTTACCCATTCCTTATGCTCCATGGATTTTAACCTCCATGGAGCATCCATGGGTCACCCCATGGACTTAGTCCAACATAAGGAATCTTGGATCACAAGCCCACATATATAAGAATGAATGATTTACACAATCAACCCATATATTTAATTAGTCTCCTTTTGATCACTTAATTAATTCCAAATTAATTCTTGATCAATACTAATTAAATAACCTTATTAATATATTAGAACTTATAATATATTAACAAACCTTAAGTGTTATTTCTCTCATTTTAGTCTATCCAAATGCATGGTGCCATGCAACCCAAATGGACCATGCCGGGTCGCGTCAAGTCTTACCAATTATAGTTATGGACTTAAACATTAATCCAACAGTCTCCCACTTGGATAAGTCTAAAACTATTATTGCGTATGACTTCAAGAACTAACTGGAAATCGTAGCTCTCAAAAGCTTCTGTCGAACTCTGACCTTGTAGATGAACTCTGACCTTTGTCAATGACTTGTCCATTAGATAAAGGATCATATATTCCTCCATTCTAGATATCATATGGACTGAGACATGGATTATAATCATTCTCTTTGTCCATTTGTTGTTTCCCGATTTCCGGTTTATGACGACTGACTAATTGAACAAATCAAATCAGTCCTGGCCCGACCGAGCACTTTCATTTGTCATCATCAAATCATCGAGGGGCCCATAGATATTGCTTTTATCCCGAAGGTAAAAGGAATGGTTAAACTTCGACTCATATGGCTTGTTCTACTACTTGTTGAATCATACACAAAGGCACGTTTTATAACACCGAGTTACCGAGTGCGTTTTCGTGCAATCAATGTACAACCAACTCATAGCAACAACTCATATCTCTAGGTTTGAAGAATATAAGATATTATCATCTCATGATCACTCGCGATAAAATCCATGAAGTGATTCCAATGAGCGCGGCTTGAATCCAATACTCAGACTTATGAGCACTCATGAGTGTTGTAGCCCTTTGTCCAACACCTTAGACCTCTACAAGCCAACCCATGACAGTCTTAATTCATATCAACTTCCAACATATGACCGACTGTGGATGGTTTGAATAAGTTAGTCATTCCGGAAGAATAACCTAGTTTATTCTGGAAGTCAAAACATGCAAAATGAAACACAAGAATAACTGAATCCAATATGGTATCAAAACCTATGAACATAAATAAAAAACCTTTTATTTATCACCATATGATTACACATAATTCATTGTATACGGTTTCAGCTATCAACTTTATTCTTGAATTTAAAACAATAGTTGTCCCACGCTCCAAGCATGTACACTATGTTTTCTAAACACTAGTCATGTGACACACCAAGTATACATACTATGTTTGTCTATGATCTTTACTGTGTGAAATAGATCAACTGAACATAACTCCAATGATCCTCTTTTCACAGTCCCAAATCCTTACTGCAAATGCAAGAATTCCAAATTCATTCCAGTTACTAAAATCTGTTAGATTCTAAACTTATATGCATTGATCCTCTTGTAATGATTATGCACAATGTCAGAAAGACTTGACAACAACCATTACAGAGCATTCCAAAGGAGATCAGCTCCTTGGAAACATCCTTCTTGCATTAAGTTTCCTAATCCTACACAGATTAAATAATTTCTAACTTTGAAACATTTCCAAATTCCATTTTGACTACCACTTTCTGAACAAGAGTTGCCTCCTTACAGACTATGTCAATATGGTCCTTCCAGAATTATCACTATACTTCCAACTGTCCTTGAGCAACCAATCTTTGGTAAACCTTAGATTGTCCTCGACAATTGCTTAATCCTTTTAGTCATATCCAATTCTAGACATTTTTCCCTTCTTAATGCCCCAGGCATTTGGAAAATTTTAGAAAGGATGAATATAGCACATGTAATCGATCCTATATCCGAAGCATATGGGATACGATTCATGATGTCCCACATAAAGACTAAACCAGTCTTTTTCTATAATATTTCCATTTCAATTTGCCAAGTTCTCATAATTCAGATTATGAAAAGGGATGCCGTAATCATAATTGAATTTTAGAACGCAAATAATGGACCCATATACAGAATTTTCTTATGTTGAGCCATTCCAACATGAAATTCATATATATATATATATATATATATATATATATATATATATATATATATATATATATATATATATATATATATATATATATATATCCTTGACTAAATACGATTAAAACCTCAATCTAAGCTTTTAGATTTGAGATGAAGTATAATTTCCTCTCCCTTAATTATAGCAAAACAACTCTTTCCCAATTGAAACTTTTGATTTCTATAATTAACATTCCTAACTTGCAATACTTATCATAATTATCATGCTCCCACTAATATGATGATTATTAGCATGACACTTATGCTCCCACTAGCTTTGACATGTACTCAGAAATCAACTGACTTTCTTACCAAAGTTCAGATTTATGATACTAGATTGTTTTGATAAAACTTTACGAAAATCATACACCTTCCCTTAGATAGCTCATAGGTGTGTCTAAAAAAATATGAAGAGGAATGTCGTAATCATAATGGTTAGACCTTTTTGCTACTTCTCACAAGTCCAGGTTAGTGTGCCGGTTAACCACACACGCTCCATTAACGACTTTGAGAATGCAAATATCGCAATTGCTATCTAGCTAAAATATACTTAGTGAAAGTGTTTCCTCACCATCATTTTCATGAATCGGAGAGAAACCTTATGAAACTTAGATTTTTATGGTGTATGAGTTCCTACCCATATGAATTTGTCAAAACCATAATCACAAGACAAGGATAATGAAAAATCCAAACTCATATGGATTGAACTCAATCTTAATTTCTTCCCACCTAGCAGCTCAAGGGCCTGCTATTGCTTCCAAGTTGTTGTGCAACCAATTGAGAACTCTAAAAACTCGTATGCAAAGCTAACTTTAACTGGAATGGGCACAGAATATGTCAACATGATAGGTTATAAACCTCAAGTCGTGTGCTAGTGAATAACTTCAAGTTTTATTCTTGATTAGTTCTTGAGACTTTCAAGACCTTTAAGACTCCCACTGTCCTCTTGACCTATAAGACTCCCTTGTCAAACATCCAAGAGATAGTGCGGAGTCTAATCAAGACAAACACTTCACATAATTGGCCTTAGTTGGTGTTTGTTTTATCCAAAACATCACAACTTACCAATTTCAAATGTACAAGAGTAGGAAACTTTTACTCTTACATTTGACAAGTGTTTTAAACCTTCTTTAAGACATGTCACTCAAATTACAATCTTGGAGTATGAATCTAAGACTTGTATTGGAACGAAGTATGACTCATCTTCTTGAGTTAACCATTTCAACAATTCAAGATTCCTCGTCTTAGTCATAAGAATGCACTAAGATTTCCTTAGAGAACTAATTGTGCTATGGTTTCTTAATCATTAAGATGATCACAAAACTGATACTAAAGTACTCTCCCATCTTTTCAGATTTGAGAAACTTTTATCCTTCTGCCTAATTTGATTCTTCTTATTCGCTCTGCCATACATTGGAACCTTTTCCAATGTCTCAGAGTTACACTTAAGCTTGTAAGTATAATCATATTTACTGAGCTTTAGTAAACCATGACGAATAGTCTTATCGATCTTTTGTGGTTGACTTGACCAGTGCACAAGAATGTGTACTCGATCCCTTATTCCTTCACTTGACTCACACATCCATGTTAACAAGTAGTTAGTCTTAATTTTTTTTTCAATGCTTGAAAGTTCTCATTCATCATGCTATACAACTTGCATGATTCCAAGTTTCTATCCAACTGAAACTTGGGTGATGAGAATCTTTCCTTATTTGGTAAATTTAGACACTACCACAAATGAAAGAATCAAATTCACTTTCCATTATTGATATCAGTGGAATCTTATAAGCAACCACTTTTCACAAATGCCATTGTAAGGATATTTTAAAATAAATAAAATCAAAATTTTCCTTTTATTTTAAAACTTCGTGGAAAACTTATCCTTACTATCCATATGAAAACCTTGTTGTTATCTATTCCTAAGCAATATAAATATCATAACTCTTAAGTAATAGCCCAAAATTCTGATCACCGAACCATGCGATTGAAATCCATCTTCGTGATCAGAATCAACATGCACTTAATAGAGTTAGACAATGGACTTTACCTGATGTAGAGCCAAACTTATTGACTTTAACATCCTTAGGTAAATTTGGCAGCTTCGCATCCAACGCCCCTTCCTTTGGCAATAGTTACCTATGGACCCTTGAAAATGGGACTATCTCAGACTTAGCCTCTCTCTTTACCATTTGGTCAACCGAGTTGACTATGGCCGATCCCTTTCCATTGGAAAGAGAGAGCTTTAATGGATATCCAATGTCATTATTGTCAATGTCCACAAGTTTTAGGAAGTTGATCTTAGCAAATATATATGATCCTTAAGGGTCTTGTCATAGTCTGTTTCATAGGAGTCCCAAAGGATCTCACTATGTGACTTAGAAAGTAGTTGAGGCACCAACTTTTTCAACACTTTGACACCCAACTTTCCCGACTTGTCAATATGTGACTGCATCTCCAAGATGTGATCACACATAGACCTTTGCTTGCCAATAGGGCTTGAGTGACCTTAAAATTTTCAAGAACTTGTGGGTTAGGGAGAATAATTGGAGTAGGTGAAAGAAGTATGATTTCCATGGGACATCATCTTCATTTAGGAAAGCTTGTTTCAAGAGATTTAGGAAGATCATAAATGTCTAAAACAGACATCTTTTTGGGAGATATTCAAGATAGTTGATTTAAAGTCCTTAATATGACACCCAATATGAAATATTAAGGCCAGGACCCAACAAACTATTTTATAACTTAGAAGAGGGATGCCGTAATCCAAGCTATAAAATATTCGAAGGTAGGTGAATGACGATTCACCAATTTCCACCAAGATAAACGAAACGTATTATTAGATTTTAATTGGTTTTTGAAACTCCTAGATCTTTGAGATTCATTGAACTTTTCAATGGCATGTTTCAATCTCCAGTGTGCCCTTCAAGTTTTGTGACTGGGATGCCGAGGATCACAAAACAAGGTGTGAAGTAACCATGCAAATTACTTGGTACCCTTAAGTGTTTACCCCTCAATCGATGTCCCGGTTAACCACACACGCTCCATCGATACTATGATAAACATTAAGTTACCCTTTGCCTACCTTGTTAAATACGAGTTAGTGTGCCGGTTAACCATACACGCTCCACTAACCGACTTAAACAAAGTGCAAAGTGTAATTTCATGGATTAGCACCTTATTAACATTTTCCTAAGTAACTAAGATTGGGTATTTATAAGAGTTTAGTTACTTAGTATTTATCATTAATACTTTTAATGAAGGGAGAATTCTAGTCCTTGTCCTACCCGTTCGGCTAATGACCCTCCACCGGTCAAGGAAGCGGTGGGTGAGAGTGGACACCCATTAAACTGCCATTTTATAGGCAGTAACCTTATACCCCCTTATAGATCGACTTCGTGAATGAGGCCTACTAACGGTAAGACTGACTTTACTCTTATACACACACACACACACACACACACACACATATATATATATATATATATATATATTATTAACTTATAATATTATAAAGTATAAGGGTTGAATTTTAACTTTTAAAATTCTAAGGGCTAACTTGGAATTAAAGTATTCATGGGGAAAACTTTACAAATTCCAAAACTTAAGGGCAAGTTTTGAAACTATTCAAAACTCTTGGATTTTCATAACTTGTGAGTTTAATTAAAGTTTTAAAAACTTTAATGAAGTGACTCTTGAACATCCATAACTTGAGGACAAGTTATGAAGTCATAAAACAATTTAATGAGGAAAAAGACTCTTTATTTTGTAACCTATGGCAAGTTTTATGAGTTTTAAGATTCATAAATGTGACTTATAAGTTACATAAACACATTTTATGAACTTCTTTTAGATTAATTTGGATTAGAACCAACTATCACATAATTTTATTCATTAATATAAATTCACTCATAAAACAAGGTAACACAAAAAGCTTTTGGTGATCCATAACTTATTCTTAAGTTATGGAATCCTTTAAAACATTAACACCAAATTTTGTAACTCCATAAAAACTTTGAATCAATTTTTTTTTTAAAACCTTTTCATATCCATAACTTATGGAGGTTTCAAAAAATAAAACATTTTAGATCAAACTTTTAAAACTAATAAAATAATCATATAATTTTATCTTTTATTAAATTTGACTTAATTCAACTCATAAAGCAAATTATTCAAATTTTAAAAATAATTAGTTTTTCACAAGAACAAGTAATTATCTTAAAAATTGACAAACTTCATGTTTTTTTTCCTTTGTTTTTTTCAACTTGGAAAATAAAATATTTGCATCTATAACAGAAAACAACCCGTCTCTGATACCACTGTTGGGTTTTGAGCATTCTAACACTCCTAAGTGTACATGCAACCCTAAATACCTTGGACCTATGTTTTCTCTATTATACATGCAAATATGAACTTCCAAGGTATTATCCTAATCTAGCATACAAAACAATGAATACAACAAGATAGAATACGCACCTCTTTGATGTAGAAAGTCTTTATGAAGTTTGAGCGCCTAGTGCCCCAAGTGTGACACCTTAAATGGTTCACACAACACCAAATACACTTGGAATAACTTGAGAGAAACTTGAACACTCCTTGAAATCGTCTAGCCCTCACACTCACACATAGTGCACGATTTCTTGAGCCATGGGATTCTTTTATATGGTGGCTATTAGGGTTACACCATGTAACTCATGACTTTACCCATTCATTATGCTCCATGGATTTTAACCTCCATGGAGCATCCATGGGTCACCCCATGGACTTAGTCCAACATAAGGAATCTTGGATCACAAGCCAACATATATAAGAATGAATGATTTACGCAATCAACCCATATATATAATTAGTCTCCTTTTGATCACTTAATTAATTCCAAATTAATTCTTGATCAATACTAATTAAATAACCTTATTAATATATTAGAACTTATAATATATTAACAAACCTTAAGTGTAATTTCTCTCATTTTAGTCTATCCAAATGCATGATGCCATGCAACCCAAATGGACCATGCCGGGTCGGGTCAAGTCTTACCAATTATAGTTATGGACTTAGACATTAATCCAACAACATCCTCCTTTGATATTTTGAAAGCCATTTAAAAATCTTTTCCTTGATTTGAGACTGGATTCACACGAGTGAACCTCCATTTCACTCAAACCAAGGCTCTAATACCAACTTGTAGCATCTATAAAAATCATGCCGACTTTAAACTTTTTTAAAACACTTAGAAACCGTCAATTATTACAAATTTGTTTTCAAAATGTTCTACATCATAGTATCCCAGAAATAAGGTTAGAAAATGTGAGGAGTGGTACAATCACGCCTTTGCATTCCTATGATCACCTGAGGTACCTGAAACAAAAACTAAAACTGTAAGCGCGAAGCATAGTGAGTTCCCCCAAAATACCGATACACATAACAATATACATATAATCATAAACAACATACTATGGGTCCATTCAACCATCGGGTTGGAATACCTCAGGCCCTTAACCATCTGGTTGGAATGTGAACATACTATGGGTCCAATCATCCTCGGGATAGAATACCCCAGGCCCATAACCAACAGGTTGGAATGCCCACATACTATAAGTCCAATCATCCTCGGGATGGTATACTCACAGCCCACAACCATTGGGTTGGAATGCCTAAGTCTATTGGCTTTCACACAAAGTAGATAATCCTCAACCACCAATCAAACATGTGCACATATAACATATAATCACAAAACAGTCTATAGACAGACAAACCAATCTAACGGATCATAATAACATAATAACATCCTATTTACCAGGATACTGATCTGACAGATCATAATAGCATAATACCATCCTATCTATCAGGATACCGATCTAACAGATCATACTAGCATATCATATTAGGGTAACAATCCAAAAGGGCCAACCTTGGTGCCTTCGACCCTTGAGTATAGTGAGGAAATATCACCTCATAAATGTTGAACTGAAGTGATAAGCTTAAACTCTTGAATCACAGCCACTGACTCTACCACCTATATTTACCATATGACCATTTCCATAAATTTCCGATTTACTAAAATACCCCCTGAAGTCAAATTCGGCAATCCTTGGTCAAGATCAAAGTGAACGATCAAGGTCAACAGTCCATGTTGACCCAACTCGTCGAGTGTAGCTCATTGACTTGTCGAGTCCTTCCAGAACTCGAGAAGTCGTGAAACCCCCAGTTGACTTATCGAGTTTCCAAACAACTCGTTGAGTCCATGCGTGTCCAAAAGTCTAGAAAACCCTAACTGACTCGTCGAGTCTTCTTGCTGACTCGTCGAGTTCATGTAGAAACCCTCGTAGGATAATCTTCATCAGACTCACCAAGTTGGCCATGCAACTCGTGAAGTCTCTTCAGTCCTTTCTCCATCCAGATGTTTATAAGCCACCTAAGGATCCATATTGCAGATCTAAGCTCCTAGGGCATACTTCCTATGTAAAGTTGCAAATTTTACGTACATGCAAGGTGCTAAGGGCCAAAATTAAGCTAAATAAGAGGTTCTAGGTAAGGAAAAGGCATTATCTTACTAAAGGCTGAAGCTTTATGACTTTAACGACCAAGATAAGCCTAGATCCGAAGTTGCAACTTCAAAGCATGCCCAACACCCGAAATGAATCACCAACATGCTAAAATGGCACTAATATCAAGCATGGAGAGATCTAGCTAGAAGAAAGTCAAGGTAACAACTTGTTACCTCAGAAGTGATGCTAAGATGGAGAAGAATTCGGATTCACAACTTTTCCTTGCTCCAAGCTCTTTGGTCTTCAAGCTCTTTTCACCAAGATCCACCTTCCAAGCTTAATAACACACAAATATGGAGAGTAAATACGATTTAGGGTTTCTGAGCTCAAGTGGGGATGTAAGGGAGGCTAATGACCCTTTAAATAGGGTGTAAAACCCTAGAAATTAGGGTTTCATCCTCCAGCTCCAACTCATCGAGTTGTGTCCTCCAACTTGCCGAGTTGGTCAGTTAAAACAAGAGGCCAAATCCATTCAAACTCGACGAGCCAGGGCATCCAACTCGTCGAGTAGACCTTTAAAAATGAATATAAGACTGTAAATTTTATACCTAAGAGTTGGGGTTTTACATGATTATTGAAGGAGGGATTAGGGGTCAGCTGGGTCGACAAATTTGGAAGTGTCCGATGATACTTTTAGAGCAGAAGAAGGATTTGAAAGTTAGAAGGTGGCTTTCATACGATAAACTTGATTAGAACCCTAATTTCACCTCTTCCTTATTCAGTTCTCATATACGGCCAATGAAAATTATCGTGGGGTTTATAAAAAGATAAAACATCGATTCGGGGTATGATTGTTGGATTTGTGTCTAAGCCCGTAACTATATTTGGTAAGTGCTTGACCCGATTGTGGATGACCCTTTTGGGTTGCCTTCACCAAAGCAACTTGATAGCGTGATTTATGGAGAGAGAGAGAGAGAGAGAGATGTTATTATGGTTTATTAATATTTTATATGAATAATATATTAAAGGAGAAATCATATAGTTTTAATTAATATTAGACAAGAATTAATTAAGAATTAATTTTGTGACTAAAAGACATTAATTAAATAAAGGGGACTTAAACTGTCAAATGTGTGATAGTTGAATATTGGGCTGAGGAGACTCATGGACTAGGCATGGACGCAATTAGGGATGTGTCCATCCTAATTTCGGCCATAAGGGCCCTATTCCAGAAGCTTCCTTGGATTACTTAATGCCTAAGCTGTCTATTAGGGTTTTTCCTGAAACCCTAGCAACACCAGTATAAATAAGACCCCAAGGCATCCAATTTTCGGCCACTTGAAACCCTAGAGAATTCATAGCCAAAATTGAGCCTCTCCCCTCTCTCCAATATCATTCTCTTGCTTGAGTGGTGTTTATAAACCATTAGAGGAGTGACATTTGTGACTCTAAGCTCCAAGACAAGAAGATTCAAGCCATTGTTTAAGAGGTAATCATCTAGATCTGTTTTATATGATAAATTTCGAAATATTTATGCTAGATCTAGGGTTCTTAAGTTTTGGATGAATTGCATGTACAATAGAGAAACCTAGATCTAAGCTTTAGGGATGGCATGAGCACATAGGATGTTATTTTGTGTAAAACCCATCAATGATTTCGACCTCGATTTTTTTTTTGTTTTTGTTGATTTTTTACAAAGTTTTCCATGTTTAAAATTTGGAATTTGTTGTTTCTTTTGAATGTTGCTCAAACTAAAGAGAAAATGAAGGAGACCTTGTCAAAACAAGCTGTTAAGATTGCTTACCGGTTGCCTTTAAATTATGTATGTTTCAGTCACTTTCAGTTGGAAAGAGCAGACGTCAATGTTATACTGAATAAATAGTTTCAATTGGTTGATTGTTGAAACCGAAAAGGTTTCACCACCACCACCCACCACCCTATACGTTGCAGCACCCTTGATGTTGTACTAAGATTTGAAGGAGAGTATCACTATGCACACTAACTAGTCAATGAAATGCTTGGACCAGGGTATGTTGATTTTAAACCAAATTAACTATTCTATAAAATCTTTAAGGCATTAGATTTTCATCTGATTGAATGTAATACGTCAGGTTTTGTCATTTCAAACCTAATTTTTATTTTACTTTTATGTTAATTGTCTCAAATAAATATTTAGTTCTAGCAAGCATGTTAATGCAATTTGAGGTCAATCCATTTGATGGTCAAGAGGGATAACTGTATGTGACAAACTTGGATTCTCTTTTCTTTTTAATTTATTGTTTTACCCTTTCTGATTGTCAACTTAACACTATAGCTATAAAAACGATCTAGAAATGTTGGCTATGACAAACTTAATTGCAACATATCAACATAATGAAAGGTTGGAATTTGAGAAAATCCTCAAGGTAAAAACTAAATGATTGAACATCATGTAACATGGGTTATATACATAATTAAAAGAAATTTTGTATAATTTATGTGACAGAGCAACAAAACAACTATCATGAATGACCCTTTTGGGTTATTTTAGACAACTTCTGTTACCGGAGATACAACATCATTCTGTTGATCTCCATTGAAATGATACATTCACCTTGCAACATACATTCTTGATAACAATTGTTTTGTTGATGGATGGTTATCATTATTTGGAAATAAACATTGATTTTGAATAAATCAGATACAATAAAACGAATTTTTAAATTCCTTTTTTTGTTTTATAAATTACTGTTACAATTATTGTAGTTTATCATAAGCGATTACACACAGCAAAATGATGCTCATATAATGATTATTTACTTTGGAATAATCCAAAAAAACAAACTATGGAATGTTGGGTTTGATTTTCTAAAGAGTTGTTAAACATTTTATTCTTTTTCGATGGGTGGAATAAAATTATACACAGTAATTAAATCTTTAATATGCTATGATTATACTGTTTGTACCTTATGCATTGGAAATGTTACATTGCTACGTGTTTGGCAGAAGAGAAAAGCCTATAAATAGGTGTTTCATTTTTCCTAGGGAGTAGTTGAAATAGGGAAAGTTTTTTTATAGGGTAACAATAAATAGGAATATCATTTTGTAGGACTGTTCAATTTAGTGTATATATATATGACATATACAGTGATAGATTTGTATCCACATATTTTATTGGTGAAAGTCTTAAAGATAATCACGACATTTTATTATAAGCATATTTTTTATTACAAAAAGTAATATTCATTTCTCTTTATTTATAAAAATGATATATATTTCTTTAGTATTTATAAAAATGAACAATTCAAAGGGAAAACATAGTCTCTACTTTCATTGGAAAAAGGTTTTGTCCTAAACAAACAAATCTGTTTTTTACCAACCAAACTTTGGATATTGTACAAGCTTTATTTTTTATAACACTAACTAAAAATTGTTAGCTAGAATCCATTATTAACTACATTTTTTGTTTTCTTTTAATGATTATTGGGTTTAAGTGTAATTAAAAGGCTATTGGAGGTAAAATACCTATTAAAGGCATCAAAGAAGCTGGTATATGGTTCATTGATTCTTCGTTCTTTTCATTAATTGTTAGCTGCAATCTTATGGATCAAAATATTTCATTCACAGTAATTAATGAAAACGTCTTCCCAAGGTACATATAACACATTATATTTCATTTATTCTACACTCATGTTTCCAAAGATACACTTTGGCTTGCTGACCTCACACTTTTTCTTCTTAGTAATGTCTCAAATTTACTTTCATTTATGCAGCTTAATTGCCAACCATGTTCCAATGCTATTCATTTTTTAGGGCAAAGGAGAATTAGATATGGACACTCATTATATATATGTTTGACCATTTACCTTTCATTTATTAAGGACTAAATGCAAGAAAAAAGCTCTTACTTCCATGGATTTGATTATCATAACATCCTACTTTCCATTCTTTGTATTATAACATGGTAGTGGGAAACAAATAACAATTATGACATGTCAAACACAAAATGATTATCACCGCTATTCATGACTAGATTTTTCCAAAGTAGAATGTCCTAATAAGAACTCTTTGTAGGTGTTGTTATTATATTGGTTCCTACTATGTTTAGAGTAAATTATATGAATGATCCCTATAGTTTAGGGTACTTTGCACGCTTGGTCCTTAACCCTTTTTCTAACTCATACAGTCCATGTAACTTGGTTTTATTTTATCCCTGACGACTATTTTGCTTAATTTTTCGAGTTTTAGATATGAATCTTTGTAAGGGCAATTTACTAATTTAAACTTTGAAATATGTTACTCATAGGATCATTATTTTGATAAGGTGACAAATCTATTTGGTTTAATTGTTGATGTTCTTTGTGATGAGTTTTATTGGTTGCTTGATGATGTTGATGTTATACTTCTTACCGTATACACACTTAGCAATTGGTCTCGAACTGTCATAGAAAATGCAGGTTAATTTCTGTTGGGTTTTGAGCATTCTAACACTTCCTAAGTGTACATGCAACCCTAAATACCTTGGATCTATGTTTTCTCTATTATACATGCAAATAAGAACTTCCAAGGTATTATCCTAATCTAGCATTCAAAACAATGACTATAGCAAGATAGAATACATACCTCTTTGGAGAAGAAAGTCTTCATGAAGCTAGAGTGCCTAGTGCCCCAAGTGTGACACCTCAAATGGAATCACAATCATCAAAACACTTGGAATGACTTGAGAGAAAACCCACACTTCATGAAATCGGCTAGCCTTAATTGTCATGGCCGATTTTTCCTCAATAATAAGATGCTTATATAGTTACACAATTAGGGTAAACTCTTAATTGTCATGGCTTTCCATTTCCTTGGATCCATGGGTACAAATACACCATGGAGCATCCATGGACCATCCTATGGGTTTTAGCCCAACTTGATTATCCATGGAGCATTAGCCCACTATACAAGTATGGATGATTTACACAATCAACCCATATATTTAATTAGTCTTCTTTTGATCACTTAATTAATCCTAGATTAATTCTTGATCAATACTAATTAAATAATCTTATTATTCTTATCATTAATATACTAGAACTTATAATATATTAATAACCATAAGTGTCTTATTTCTCTCATTCAAGTGCATGATGGTATGCAACCCAAATGGACCATGCCGGGTCGGGTCAAGTCTTACCAAATATAGTTATGGACTTAGACATTAATCCAACAGTCTCCCACTTGGATAAGTCTAAAACTATTATTGCGTATGACTTCAGGAACCAACCGGCAATCGTAGCTCTCAAAAGCTTCTGTCGAACTCTGACCTTGTCGATGAACTCTGACCTTTGTCAATGACTTGTCCATTAGATAAGGGATCATATATTCCTCCATTCTAGATATCATATGGACTGAGACATGGATTATAATCATTCTCTCTGTCCATTTGTTGTTTCCCGATTTCCGATTTATGACAACTGACTAATTGAACAAATCAAATCAGTCCTGGCCCGGCCGAGCACTTCCATTTGTCATCATCAAATCATCGAGGGGCCCACAGATATCGCTTTTATCCCGAAGGTAAAAGGAACGGATAAACTTCGACTCATATGGCTTGTTCTACTACTTGTTGAATCATACACAAAGGCACGTTTTATAGCACCGAGTTACCAAATGCGTTTTCGTGCTATCAATGTACTATCAACTCATAGTAACAACTCATATCTCTAGGTTTGAAGAATATAAGATATTATCGTCTCATGATCACTCGTGATAAAATCCATGAAGTGATTCCAATGAGCGCGGGTTGAATCCAATACTCAGAACTTATGAGCACTCATGATTGCTGTAGCCTTGTCCAACACCTTAGACCTCTACAACCCATCATGACAGTCTTAATTCATATCTACTTCCAACATATGACCGACTGTGGATGGTTTGAATAACTTAGTCATTCCGGAAGAATAACCCAGTTTATTCGGGAAGTCAAAACATGCAAAGTGAAACACAATAATAATAGAATCCAATATGGTATCAACCCTTTGAACATAAATAAAACACCTTTTATTTATCACCATATGATTACACATTATTCATTGTATACTGTTTCAGCTATCAACTTTATTCTTGAATTTAAAACCAATAGTTGTCCCATGCTCCAAGCATGTACACTATGTTTTCTTAACACTAGTCATGCCATACACCAAGTATGCATACTATGTTTGTCTATGATCTTTACTTTGTGAACTAGATCAATTGAACATAACTTCAATGATTCTGTTTTCACACTCCCAAATCCTTACTGCAAATGCAAGAATTCCAAATTCATGCCATTTACTGAAATCTGTTAGATTCTAAACTTATATGCATTGATCCTCTTGTAATGATTATGCACAAAGTCATAAAGACTTGACAACAAACATTACAGATCATTCCAAAGGAGATCAACTCCTTGGAACCATCCTTCTTGCATTAAGTTTCCTTAATCTTACACAGAGTGAAAATTCTAACTTTGAAACATTTCCAGATTCCATTTTGACTATCACTTCTGAACAAGAGTTGCCTCCTTACAGATTATGTCAATATGGTCCTTCCAGAATTATCACTATACTTCCAACTGTCCTTGAGCAACCAATCTTTGGTAAACCTTAGATTGTCCTCGACAATTGTTTAATCCTTTTAGTCATATCCAGTTCTAAACCTTTTCCCTTCTTAATGCCCCAGGCATTTGGAAAATTTTAGAATGGATGATTATAGCACATGTAATCGATCCTATATCCGAAGCATATGGGACACGATTCATGATGTCTTACATAAAGACTAAACCAGTCTTTTGCTATAATATTTCCATTTCAATTTGCCAAGTTCTCATAATTCAGATTATGAAAAGGGATGCCGTAATCATAATCGAATTTTAGAACGCAAATAATGGACCCATATACAGAATTTCCTTATGTTGAGCCATTCCAACATGAAATTCATATATATCCTTGACTAAATGATTAAAACCTCACGATCTAAGCTTATAGATTTGAGATGAAGCATAATTTCCTCTCCCTTAATTATAGTAAAACAACTTTTCCCAATTGAAACCTTTTGTTTTCTATAATTAACATTGCTAACTTGCAATATTTATCGTAATTATCATGCTCCCACTAACATGATGATTAATAGCATAACACTTATGCTCCCACTAGCTTTGACATGTACTCAGAAATCAGCTGGACTTCTAGAAATCAATACTTCATTGACTTTCTTACCAAAGTTCAGATTTCTGATGCTAGATTGTTTTGATAAAGCTGTATCAAAATCATACACCTTCCCTTAGATAGCACACTTGTGTATCTAAACAATTATGAAGAGGGATGCCGTAATCATAATGTTTAGACCTTTTTTGCCACTTCTCACAAGTCCAGGTTAGTGTGCCGGTTAACCACACGCGCTCCACTAACGACTTTGAGAATGCAAATATCACAATTGCTATCTGGGTAAAATCTACTTAGTGAAAGTGTTTCCTCACCATCATTTTCATGAATCGGAGAGAAACCTTATGACACTTAGATTTACTGGTGTATGTGTTCTTATCCATGTGAATTGTCAAAAACCATAGTCACAAGACACGGATAATGACAAATCCAAACTCATATGGATTGAACTCAATCTTAACTTCTTGCCACCTGGCAGCTCAAGGGCCTGCCATTGCTTCCAAGTTGTTATGCAACACATTGAGAACTCTAAGAACTCATATGCAAAGTCAACTTCAACTGGAATGGGCACAGTATATGTCAACACAATAGATTATAAACCTCAAATTGTGTGCTAGAGAAGAACTTTAGGTTTTACTCTTGATTAGTTCTTGAGACTTTCAAGACCTTTAAGACTCCCACTGTCCTCTTGACCTATAAGACTCCCTTGTCAAATATCCAAGAGATAGTGCGGATTCTAATCAAGACAAACACTTCACACAATTGGCCTAAGTTGGTCTTTGTTTTATCCAAAACATCACAACTTACCAATTTCAAATGTACAAGAGTAGAAAACTTTTACTCTTACATTTGACAAGTGTTTTAAACCTTCTTTAAGACATGTCACTCAAATGACAATCTTGGAGTATGACTCTAAGACTTGTATTGGAACGAAGTATGACTCATCTTCTTGATTTAACCATTTCAACAATTCAAGTTCCTCTTCTTAGTCATAAGAATGCACTAAGATTTCCTTAGAGAACTAATTTTGATATGGTTTCTTAATCATTAAGATGATCACAAAACTGATACTAAAGTACTCTCCCATCTTTTCAGATTTGAGAAACTTTTATCCTTCTGCCTTATTTGATTCTTCTTATTGATCTTTAGTGGTGGACTTAATCAGTGCACAAGAATGTGTACTCGATCCCTAAGTCCTTTACTTGACTCACACATCCATGTGAACAAGTAATTAGTCTTAATTTTCCAAAACTTGATAGTTCTCATTCATCATGCTATACAACTTGCATGATTCCAAGTTCCGGTCCAATTGAAACTTGGGTGATGAGAATCTTTCCTTATTTGGTAAATTTAGACATTACCACAAATGAAAGAATCAATTTCATACTTCCACTCTTGCTACTAATGGAATCTTATAAGCAACAAAAATTTCCACAGATGCCATTGTAAGGATATTTTAAAATAAATAAAATCAAAAATTTCCTTTTATTTTAAAACTTTGCGGAAAAACTATCCTTACAATCCATATGAAAACTTGTTGTTATCTATTCCTAAGCAATATCTCATAACTCCTAAGAAGTAGCTCAAGAATCCGATTTTTCAAACTATGCGATAGAAATCCATCTATGCGATCAGATTCAGCATATTCTTCCTTTAAGTTTCTTCACATTCCTTTGATTCTTAAACCATCACCATGCGACCCGGTCACATCATGTATCAAGAATCTCAGAATAGAAACTTAACAGAGTTAGATAGTGGATTTTACCTGAAGTAGAGTCAAACTTATTGACTTTAACATCCTTAGGTAAATTTGGCAGCTTCGTAACCAATGCCCTTTCTTTGGCAATACAAACATATGGACCCTTTGATAATGGTACACAGGACTATCACAGACTTAGTTTTTCTCTTTACCATTTGGTCAACCGAGTTGACTATAGCCGATCCCTTTCCATTGGGAAGAGAATGCTTTACTGGATATCCAATGTCATCATTGTCAATGTCCATAAAGTTTTAGGAAGTTGATCTTAGCAAATAGATAAGATCATTAAGGGTCTTGTCATAGTCTGTTTCATAGGTGTCCCAAAGGAACTCACTATGTGACTTAGAAAGTGATTGAACCACCAACTTTCTCAAGACTTTGACACCCAACTCTCCCGGCTTGTCAATATGTGACTACATCTCCAAGATGTGTTCACACCTAGACCTTGCCTTGCCAATAGGGCTTGAGTGACCTTAAACTTTTCAAGAACTTGTGGGTTGGGGAGAATAATTGGAGGAGGTGAAAGAAGTATGATTTCCAAAGGACATCATCTTCATTTAGGAAACCTTGTTTCACTAGATTTGGGAAGATCATAGGTGTCTATTACAGACATCATTTGGGAGATATTCAAGATAGTTGATTTAAAGTCCTTAATATGACACCCAATATGAAATATTAAGGCTAGGACCCAACAAACTATTTTATAACTTAGAAGAGGTATACCGTAATCCAAGCTATAAAATATTTGAAGGTAGGTGAATGACGATTCACCAATTTCCACCAAGATAAACGAAATGTATAATTAGGTTTTAATTGGTTTTGAAACTCCTAGATCTTTGAGATTCATTGAACTTTTCAAAGGCATGTTTCAATCTCGAGTGTGCCCTTCAGGTTTTGTGACTGGGATGCCGAGGATCACAAAACAAGGTGTGAAGTAACCATGCAAATCACTTGGTACCCTTAATAAATTACCCCTCAATCGATGTGCCGGTTAACCACACACGCTCCATCGATACTATGATAAATATTAAGTCACCCTTTACCTACCTTGTTAAGTCCAAGTTAGTGTGCCGGTTAACCACACATGCTCCACTAACGACTTAGACAAAGTGTAAAGTGTAATTTCATGGATTAGCACCTTATTCACATTTTTCCTAAGTAACTAAGATTGGGTATTATTAAGAGTTTAGTTACTTAGTATTTTTCATTAATACTTTTAATGAAGGGAGAATTCTAGTCCTGTCAAACCCGTTCGGCTAACGACCCTCCACCAGTCAAGCAAGCGGTGGGTGAGAGTGGACACCCATTAAGTTGCCATTTTATAGGCAACAACCTTATACCCACCTTATAGACCGGCTTCGTGAATGAGGCGTACTAGCGGTAAGACTGACTTTACTCTTATACATATATATATATTATTAACTTATAATATTATAAAGTATAAGGGTTGAATTTTAACTTTTAAAATTCTAAGGGCTAACTTGGAATTAAAGTATTCATAAGTGAAAACTTTACAAATTCCAAAACTTGAGGGCAAGTTTTGAAACTATTCAAAACTAATTAATTCCATAACTTATGTGTTTAAAGTAGTTTTAATCCAAAAACTCTTCAAGTTCCATAACTTGAGGACAAGTTATGGAAGACTTTAAACTAATAAAAGAACTAACTTTTCCTTTATTTTATAACTTATGGATTTAATTATGGTTACATATTTTTTTTTCCTTTAATGAAGTGACTCTTGAACTTCCATAACTTGAGGACAAGTTATGGAGTCATAAAAAGTTATTCAATGACACAAGACTCTTCATTTTGTAACCATTGCCAACTATTATGAGTTTTATGAGTCTTTAATGTGACTCTTCATGTAACTTGAGGACAAGTTACACAAACACATTTTATACTCAACTCTTAGATTAAAATGGATTGAAAACAACTATTTCACTCAACATTTCTATTAATCTAAGCAACTCATAAGAACAAGATAATTCAAATCAAACTTTTTCATGTAATTAGTCTAAACCTTAAACTAATACAAAACATGAATCTATTGACAATTATCTTTGAAAATGGATTAGCATGAACATTAGCACATCAAAAACAAGTTTATAAGATCAAAAACAACTTAGGGTAATGTTCCTAGTCCATTTCTAGCCAAAAAACTCGAAAATATGCTGTCTGGGGGTCCAACTCGTCGAGTGCATGAACAAACTCGGCGAGTTGGATCGAATTCATCAATTTTAAGGCATGGACTCGTCGAGTCTCCTGATGGACTCGCCGAGTCTGATGGCCAGACAGCACCAGATTCGTTTTTTCAGCTTCTATTGCAGGTATAACAAGAAAACAAGCCTAGGCTCTGATACCACTGTTGGGTTTTGAGCATTCTAACACTTCCTAAGTGTACATGCAACCCTAAATACCTTGGATCTATGTTTTCTCTATTATACATGCAAATAAGAACTTCCAAGGTATTATCCTAATCTAGCATACAAAACAATGACTATAGCAAGATAGAATACATACCTCTTTGGAGAAGAAAGTCTTCATGAAGCTAGAGTGCCTAGTGCCCCAAGTGTGACACCTCAAATGGAATCACAATCATCAAAACACTTGGAATGACTTGAGAGAAAACCCACACTTCATGAAATCGGCTAGCCCTTCTAGTACACTCACTAGTGGCCGATTTTTCCTCAATAATAAGATGCTTATATAGTTACACAATTAGGGTAAACTCTTAATTGTCATGGCTTTCCATTTCCTTGGATCCATGGGTACAAATACACCATGGAGCATCCATGGACCATCCTATGGGTTTTAGCCCAACTTGATTATCCATGGAGCATTAGCCCACTATACAAGTATGGATGATTTACACAATCAACCCATATATTTAATTAGTCTTCTTTTGATCACTTAATTAATCCTAGATTAATTCTTGATCAATACTAATTAAATAATCTTATTATTCTTATCATTAATATACTAGAACTTATAATATATTAATAACCATAAGTGTCTTATTTCTCTCATTCAAGTGCATGATGGTATGCAACCCAAATGGACCATGCCGGGTCGGGTCAAGTCTTACCAAATATAGTTATGGACTTAGACATTAATCCAACAATTTCTCCCCAATCTCACACAAAATAAAATATTTTTATTTTTGGGTAGTCCATAAATAAAATTGTGATTAGAAGAAATGTTCAATAGATCACCAAATGTCGAAAATGCTCTTCAATACTGGTGAGACATAGTAATCAATCACCAATTCGTATAAATTACATTCTCTATCAGATCAAGGCTCTTTTTCATTTTTTCCAATTGCTAGATGAAGTATTTCTTTCCTAGATTCTTTGGTATGTAGACACTTACCATATGTAGTGCAGATCCCTAGATTCCCTATCACACAAGTTATGTTGCACACTCTGAATATGTTCAACTCAACAATAATTTGGTCCAATTAGTTTTCGGAACTTTTTATTTTTGATGAATGTTTGATTCCTATTTTATTGTTAGCTTATTTATCATTTTTCCATTTGATGAAAACCATGGTATATATAATAGGATGAGTTGGTAGGAGAAAATCCAAATGTATTGCTTTTTTATTTCTTGTAAACGTTTTCATCAATTTCTACTAAGATTATGTCAAATGATTTCAATTTCATCCAGGACATTCACCTTGGGGCCATATTCACTTAAATACGGGTTCTCTGATCGAAAATCAAGAAGGATCTTAAGTCAATGGACATGACCTTAGATCTGTTGGATTAATGTCTAAGTCCATAACTATATTTGGTAAGACTTGACCCGACCCGGCATGGTCCATTTGGGTTGCATACCATCATGCACTTGAATGAGAGAAATAAGACACTTATGGTTATTAATATATTATAAGTTCTAGTATATTAATAATAAGAATAATAAGATTATTTAATTAGTATTGATCAAGAATTAATCTAGGATTAATTAAGTGATCAAAAGAAGACTAATTAAATATATGGGTTGATTGTGTAAATCATCCATACTTGTATAGTGGGCTAATGCTCCATGGATAATCAAGTTGGGCTAAAACCCATAGGATGATCCATGGATGCTCCATGGTGTATTTGTACCCATGGATCCAAGGAAATGGAAAGTCATGACAATTAGGGTTTGCCCTAATTGTAACACTATATAAGCATCTTATTATTGAGGAAAAATCGGCCACTAGTGAGTGTACTAGAAGGGCTAGCCGATTTCATGAAGTGTGGGTTTTCTCTCAAGTCATTCCAAGTGTTTTGATGATTGTGATTCCATTTGAGGTGTCACACTTGGGGCACTAGGCACTCTAGCTTCATGAAGACTTTCTTCTCCAAAGAGGTATGTATTCTATCTTGCTATAGTCATTGTTTTGTATGCTAGATTAGGATAATACCTTGGAAGTTCTTATTTGCATGTATAATAGAGAAAACATAGATCCAAGGTATTTAGGGTTGCATGTACACTTAGGAAGTGTTAGAATGCTCAAAACCCAACAGTGGTATCAGAGCCTAGGCTTGTTTTCTTGTTATACCTGCAATAGAAGCTGAAAAAACGAATCTGGTGCTGTCTGGCCATCAGACTCGGCGAGTCCATCAGGAGACTCGACGAGTCCATGCCTTAAAATTGATGAATTCGATCCAACTCGCCGAGTTTGTTCATGCACTCGACGAGTTGGACCCCCAGACAGCATATTTTCGAGTTTTTGGCTAGAAATGGACTAGGAACATTACCCTAAGTTGTTTTTGATCTTATAAACTTGTTTTTGATGTGGTAATGTTCATGCTAATCCATTTTCAAAGATAATTGTCAATAGATTCATGTTTTGTATTAGTTTAAGGTTTAGACTAATTACATGAAAAAGTTTGATTTGAATTATCTTGTTCTTATGAGTTGCTTAGATTAATAGAAATGTTGAGTGAAATAGTTGTTTTCAATCCATTTTAATCTAAGAGTTGAGTATAAAATGTGTTTGTGTAACTTGTCCTCAAGTTACATGAAGAGTCACTGATGAGATTTAAAACACAATAGCTTTTAATCTATAAAGATCGATTAGATCTTGAACAAGAGTGTGAATGTGAAGCAGCAAGAACACAATATAAATAACAAGGAAGAACGCAATATTAAGAACAAACAGCTTGAATCAAACGTGTTGAATGATTAAATAAAATCCTTAGAAGAGCTCGATTAAGAACATCAACTGTAAAGGATTAGAAGATTACAAGAGAGCAAATACGTAAACTCTGAAACGCTCAAACAGAAATCTTGAATCTTAAATCTTAACCTAATATGCATGCAAGCGATAACTTATATACTATACATAAAAGGCTCTCGGTTGGACAGGCCCAAACCGGAGAATACTAGGCTAAACTACGAGCCCAAAAGACGCAATACAAAACAGAACTTCAGCCCAACAATCTCCCCCTTTGCGTCAATTTGGAGCGAGACCATTACTTCGTACTTGGGCCGGCAGCTGAAGCTGGTACCTTCTTCTTCACGGTACTAAACAGACACTTGGTTATTGAAAGAATTGTCTGTCTAAACCGGATGTACCAGTTGATCATGTCTTCAAAATATTTGATGTCATCAGCCGAATTGTCCTTACACCGCTTGACGATAGATAGAACGTGTTCCAAGCAGGGAGTGGTGTAGAGGTGCTTGTCAGCTAACGCGAACAGACATTTCTGTCCTTCGGCTCTGGTGAACATCACAGAGTTTCGCCTCGAATCAATCTTGCCCATTTTCATCGTGTTTAGATCACTGGCCGATCCCACAGGCTTGACTTTCGGTTTCTTCTTAAACACTGTGGCAACCTCCTGATCCATAAGGGCCACCTCCATGATGTAGCATGCCAGCATCCTTTTGACATGGTCTAAGATGGGACCATATTCAGCTTCGTTTGTCAGCAAGATGTTGTACAAGACTATCCAATCATGAGGGTTCAGATTGGGCAGATCCGCCAGAGCGATCATGTGAGCAGTTCTTGCAGATCCTCGGATAAGCTTGAACTTGACGTTGGTGAATCTCCCCACGGCAAACGGCTTCATCACCCGAACATTGACAATCTTCTGGGCGCTCCATGTAAGGTATTGAGGGCGAGCGGCCTCCAGATAAAAGTCAATGAGCTCCCTGTCAAGCTCATCGTTCGGATGCGGGACTTCGTAAATGTTGGAGAAGACGTGGAAGATGAACGCCTTTCGAGTCAGCGGCATATCAAATTGCGAATCGACCGAGTTGATGCAGTCGAATGATATCACCGGCTCGAGCCTAGTATACTTGGAGTCTCTATGGCCTCCTTTATCAGTCGATCCCTGGTCCAGGCAGGGAAGAGCAGCTTTCGGCTCTCAAGGAGATCGTTGGCTTCTTTTTGTTTACGTTCGGCTTCTTCAGCTTCATGTGCCACACGACTGACATCGTCATCAATATTGCGACTGTTTTTCCTCTTCAACATGTCCGCAATAGTCTCCTTGTCTTCATCTTCATCTTCATCTTCATCTCCTCCCTCTGCAATATTTTTGCCCTTGTCCTTCACACCCGAACCCGAGGCATGACCAGTTGGGGTTGGTTCGGTTGTGTGAGTTGCTTTTGAGGAAGGAGGTGGTTTCGATCCTTTCTTCTCATCTCCCCCTTGTTTCGGAATGGACACGAAACTGGGTAGGCCTTCAATTTTACTTAAGAGAGCCATGGCCGGAGAGAGTTTCTCAGCGAGGGTACGCCTCACCGAGTGGTTCAGGATGGGGTCGTGTGCTTCCAGGATGTTTGACAGAGCGGCGTGGACATCCGAAACACACGTCTTGATTATTTCCCTTTCGGATCGAAGAGCCTCCAATTGTTGTTCGGAGTTGGAAAGTTTGGTGCTCTTGACCTTGAGGGCAGTGGTCTTACTCGCCAGGACGTCCATCAATTTATTTTCAGCCGCAAGATCCTCTTGTAGCTTTGCCAGGCGGGCTTCAATGGAGGCACGGAGTGCCGAGTTGTCGTCGCTAAGGTGTTGTCTGAGGGTAGCGAACGAGGATAACTCCGTCTTCACAAACTGGGCCAATTGATTAACAAGAGGTTCCAGTGTTGTTTTGTTGGCTTCGGCGCTTTCCTGCATGGACTGCAGCAGGATTGTAGCGTCATGGAATAGTTTATCGACTTTTTCGGTCGCAGCCTCACAAGCTCGGGTGGAGGCATCTATAGCAGCAGTAGCAGAGGCCACTGAGTCATGTTGAGCCCTAGAGAAGGCATCAACTATCCTCTGAAGAGCAGCTTCAGATAAGGACGACTGCTGATTGGAAGAGGAGGCGAGAAGTTGATCAACCTTCTCGTTCAGCTCGCGGAGATGCTTTTTGGTTACAGGAGCATCATCCTCCTCATCACTTTGAACTTGAAACGAACTATAGTAGACCGAATCAAAGTTCAGGTGGTCACCACCAAGATATTGATCATCGCCATCGGAGGCGGCTTCTGGAGATGGAGGTGGTGGTGAAGCTGGGGGTGTTATGGGTTTGGTGGGTTCAGGTTGAGTAGGTGGGGGGTTAGTTTCGGTTGGTGGTTGTGTATGGGTTTCGGTTTGTGGTGGTTCGGTTACGGGAGGGGTTTCGGTTGATGTGGTGAATATTGGTGGTGGGATGGGAAATGAGGTTGGTGGTATAGTAGGGGTTATGGTGGGAATGGAAATAGGTATTGTGGGTTGAGGGGAAGGAACTGGGGATTGGTGAAGTTCCATGTCCGGGGTTGGGGACCGAGGAGGTGTGTTGCCTCTTTGTGGAGATTCGTCTCCTTGTGACCCCTCAGAGCCCGAACTCCCACCTTCGGATTCGGTAGAGGATGATGACAGGACGAGCGTCCGTTTCGGTTGGGTCTTCCTCCATTTCGGTTTTGGAGAGGAAGCAGCCTTTGGTTGTTTGCGTTTCTTGGGAGTAGGTTTTGGGGCTTTGGATGGTTGCTTCCCCTTGTCTGCTTTCTTGCCCCTGGCCCCCGGTTTGTCGGCATCATGGATTGATCTCAACATGTCCGGAGTCAGTTCCCTCGGACCAGATGGCCCTAACTCCTTGATTGCCTTGATGAAACTGCTCTCTGAAGGCACACTACCATACATCGACTCCGGGATAGAGCCAATGAAGGAGAATTTCGATGCGGCAGATACAATGATCTTGGTGGTGTGGAACGTACCAACCGAAGACATCGGTGCACCGTCAGCAGTTTGGACATCGAACTTGTCCATAGCCCATCTTGTGATCAAGATCCAGAACCGGGCCAGCGACACTTCAGAGTGTCGAGAAGTGGAAGATAGGCTCTGAATCAGCTGTTGCCAAAGGACAAACCCGTAGTCGAGGTTGATCCCGTTGTAGACCCCATACATGATTGACAGAAACAGACGACTGGCCCCGTCTGATCCTGAGCTTCGTTCTGATAGTCCCTTGAAGAGGACTGTAAATAACCCATTCCATTGGGGCGGTAGGCATGATTTCTTGAATCTGGCGACGGAGGTGAGAACTTCCGTGTAGCCCATGTTGTAGAACATGCTGTAGAACATACCAACCAGAATTGTCTCCGGGTGAACACGAGATGGGTCAGCGGCAAACCCAAGCATAGAGCAGAAGCGGGGACGAGAAATTGACGTCTTGTGTTCCGCCACTTCGAAAAAGATCCTGTCGACGCCCTTGTCGTAGTAGGCCGTGGCATAGACCTGAGAAAGAGCCACCATTGGCACCGTTTCAATCTTGGACAATGCCGGAGCAAGTTGGGAGTACTTGAGGCATTCAATAATCGGCGACATGTAGGGATCATAGGCTTCTGGGTTCAGATCAATGACAAGGCATTGTTGAGGTCTGATGGGGAGAATCTGAGAAGTAGCATGGACGGAAGAGGATTCAGCCATTGTTGCAGGTGTGGAGAAGAAGATGACCGGGAGAGAGTTTGGAAGTGTTTTGCTTTGGAAATTATGGGGGCAGTAAAGAGGTAAAAGGTGGTCTGGATGTGTTTTTATAGTAGGTGATAGGAGAGAGAAAGATCGATTCAAATCTTTTATGGGAATATGGAAGGGTTTTTGAGTGACTGATTGGTGACAGTTGGGACGTGCGATGATCACGTAGGAGAGAGAGTGTCAGATTCCTAGGATCACGCCGCCCAATAAGCGCCGGTTTAGAGAGAGGAACCGTTTCCATTTCCACACGCGCCATTAATGCCTGATGGATGACGCTTCAATATTGTACACGCGTCCAATAGTGTCAGAAAAAGCGCGGCCTCTTCAAATTCACGCGCCCGCTTTTTACCGTCGTTTGAATTCCTATCGTTTGAATTTCCGCCGCGTCAGCATCTTTTGTCTTTTCCCCTTTTTAACGGCTGTCTTTTGAAGAAAACGCCCACGTGGATTATTGGTAACCACAACTTCATTATGAACCACCCATTAATTATCCAGCCTGTAAAATAATTAGTAACGAAATTTATTTGAAAATCAAGGATTTTCGTGCAAAGAGTGTAAAAGAAAAAGAAATAAAGCAACTCTTTTTAGGATAATCTGTGATGTCCATAAGGACACGAAACTGATGATCCCGGGCACGAATCTCTTCCTTCAAGGTCAAGAACGACCTCAAAGTGTTAGTGTGGAATCCCGTTGAATTACGATCAAACATTTATTAATAAATGTTGAAAGGCTTCTTTTAATAAGATAAAATAAGGGTGGTTTTGCTTTGATTCAACAATTCAATTCTTGATATAAGAACGAATGTGAACAAAGTACTTGTGAGACCAGTGTAGTCTGTTGAACAAGTAGGTTGGAGTTGTTTATAAAGTGACTAGGATAAGTATAAAATCTCAGATAAAAAAATTATAAAACTGGATCCCTTGGGAAGAAATGTTATGGTGTGTAACAATTTCATTGGAACCACGCAAAAAGAAAAGAAATTGAGATTTCATAAAGGTACATTCGTCAATTCATTGGTAAAAACTTGATCAAATTAATTTGTCACCGTCAATTCATTGGTGTTGAATTTTGGGTTTCACTCAGCTCGTAGTGGCACGAAACTAAGATCATAAACACAGATGTTGCGTAACCATAAACCTCAGTGGTAGTTTCTGAGAGTCTCTAGGGTTACAGTGATGAAACGAATGTTATGGAGAAATGTAATGGGGATGGTGAAAGAAGACATAGTACCTCTGCTGTGAAAGAAAGGACCAAGCAGGAGACTCTTAACTCATGTGAGAAGAGTGTGAGGTAGCTCGCGATTAGAATAAATAAGTTAGCCTTATTGGGAAGACAAGGTTTGTGTATACCAAGTCGTGAAGGCAATTATTCAAAATCTTATGAGGCTTGGGACACATACAGCAGCATGCTTCTAGGGACACTTAAGTAATTCAGCAAATATATCCCCATAAATAAACGAACATACAAAAAAATATTTTTGGAGTGTTTGAAATTTATATAAAAAAATAAAATTAAAAAAACATGGAAAAAAAAGAAAAAAAATAGAAAAGATTAAAAATAAGACAAAGAAAAAAAAACTTTTGATAATAAAAAAAACTTTTGAAAAAGAAAAAAAAATGGAAAACCGAACCCGAACGTTCAGTTGGTTTCGGTTCAGGAAAATTTTGAAAAACCGAACCCGAACCTTCGTTTGGTTTCGGTTCTTGAAAATTTTGAAAAACCGAACCCGAACCTTCGTTTGGTTTCGGTTCTTGAAAATTTTGAAAAACCGAACCCGAACCTTCGGTTGGTTTCGGTTCTTGAAAATTTTGAAAAACCGAACCCGAACCTTCGGTTGGTTTCGGTTCTTGAAAATTTTGAAAAACCAAGGAGTTTAGATATGCAATAAAAAAAAACTTAGTACATAAAGAAAATAAATTTTGCACAAGAAATATACAACATAGAAAAAACTACCTTTGAAGTAATGAGCGAGTCGGATAGTTGAACCGAACCCGAACGTTCGGTTGGTTTCGCTTCTTACTGTTGAGATTGAGAGGTAGTGTGTGGTACTGACTCTGATTCCATCATACCTAGGCCTTGCAAAATTTTATTGAATGAGGCTTCTGGAAGTGCTTTGGTGAAGACGTCAGCCAGTTGATCAGTGGTTCTCACGAAGTGAACTTCGACATTACCATCTTCCACATGATCTTTGATGAAGTGATACCTCAGTGCTATGTGTTTGGTTTTAGAGTGTTGCACCGGGTTATGGCAGATCCTGATTGCACTTTCAGAGTCGCAATATAGAGGGATCTTCTTCATATTGAGTCCATAGTCTCGAAGTTGACTCTGGATCCAAATCACTTGTGACGTGCAGGATGCAGCGGCAATGTATTCCGCTTCAGCAGTAGACAGCGACACACATGTTTGTTTTTTGGATTGCCAACTGACCAACTTCCCATCAAGAAATTGACAGCCACCAGTTGTACTTTTGCGGTCGAGTCCACATCCTCCAAGGTCTGCATCAGAATAGGCTTGAACGAAGAAGCCAGAGTTGGATGGATACCATAGACCCAAGGAGGCGGTTCGCTTGAGATAGCGTAGGATGTTCTTCACTGCCAGCATGTGAGGTTCGCGTGGGTTAGCCTGAAATCGAGCACAATAACATACAGAAAACATGATGTCAGGCCTGCTAGCAGTTAGATACATCAGGGAGCCTATCATTTGACGATAGAGCGTGATGTCGACGGCCGGTTTATCCAGTGAAGGGGTAAGTTTGGTGCCGAATGCCATAGGGACTTTGACTTTTGAGTCTCCCATCATGCCAAACTTTGCTAGGAGAGTCTTTGTGTAAGCTTCCTGATTGATAAAGATGCCTTCGGGTCCCTGTCTTATATTTAAACCAAGGAAAAAATTAATAGGACCCATTGAGCTCATTTCAAACTTAGTCTCCATCAACTTTCTGAATTCAGCTGTTAAGCTGGGATTCGTAGAGCCAAAGATGATGTCATCGACATAAATTTGAACGATCATAAGGTGGTTACCTTCCTTTTTGCGAAAGAAGGTTGGGTCAACCGAACCTTGTTTGAATTTGGACATCTTTAAAAATTTTGTAAGCGTTTCATACCAGGCTCTCGGAGCTTGTTTAAGGCCGTACACAGCTTTATCCAGAATGTAGCAATGATGTGGATACTTTTCGTTCACGAACCCAGGAGGTTGCTCCACATACACTGTTTCTTCAAGTTCTCCATTGAGAAATGCGCACTTGACGTCCATTTGGAAGACCTCAAAGTTTTTGTGAGCAGCATAGGCCAGAAATATTCTAACCGATTCTAGCCTAGCTACTGGAGCGAACGTCTCTTCGTAATCTATCCCTTCCTCCTGACAGTATCCCTTGACAACCAGACGAGCCTTGTTTCTTATGACATTACCTTCCTTGTCCATTTTGTTTCTGAAGACCCATTTAAGACCAACAACCGAAGCATCTGGAGGAGTTGGAATGAGGCGCCAGACTTTGTTCCTTTCAAACTCATTCAGTTCGTCTTGCATCGCTTGAACCCAATCAGAGTGATCGAGGGCAGTGTTCACTGTCTTCGGTTCGACTTTTGATACAAATGAGTTAAACATACAGAACTCAACTTTTGAGAATAAGGATGTCTGTTTTGCCTTCAGTTGAGATCGGGTCAAAACCTTTTCAGATACATCACCAACTACTTGAGAGATAGGATGATCTCTGGTCCATTTTGTAAGAGGAGGGTAATTTGGATCAAAGGATGGATCTAGTTCAGCGTTGATCATCTCTTCAGGTTCAGATTGGCTATCGAAATCAAGTGTCATATCATCATGCTCCCCCTCAATTGATGAGTCTTGAGAAACATGAGTTTCAGGGGTGTCTTGTGGTGCTGGAGTTTCAGGCATTGAAGCACCTTCGTTTGGAGGGGCACCTTCGGTTGAAGAAGTACCTTTGGTTGATGAAGGACCTTCGGTTGAAGTAGTAGAGCTTCGCTCCCCCTGGATTTGTGAGCTAGGCTCCCCCTCGACAAGAGAATTTGGCTCCCCCTCGGCTGAAGCATTGTTGGTTGGAGATTCATCAGTAGGCGATTCTCCTTCATGCATTCTTCTTGCAGCATCTTCGACAATCTGCTTCATATGATCTATTTTGTTGTCGGCTGCCCCTGCTTCTGAGAGAGAAGCTTTTTCCGGTTCATCAAAGAGATCCAGAAAATTTTCGTACATATTGGCGATTGAGATTGTGACTTGACCAGTTTGAGGGAAGATTTCCCTGGCAGTGTCATCTATGGCCTGTAGCTTCTTGACATAGCTATCATCGAAGGTCACATAGTATGTCTCTTCAATCCTTCTTGAGCGTTTGTTCAGGACCCTGTACGCCTTGGATGTGAGTGAGTAACCCAGAAAGATTCCCTCGTCGGCTTTGACATCAAATTTGTTGCGGTGCTCTTTAGAGTTAAAGATGAAACACCTTGAACCAAAAACGTGGAAAAATTTCACATTGGGCTTTCTGTTGTTCAGTATCTCATATGGTGTGAGCGTGAATCGCTTGTTGAGATAGGACCTGTTTTGTGTATAACAAGCAGCAGAAATAGCGTCAGCCCAAAAATAAAGAGGTAAGGAAGCGAAACTTAACATAGTTCGGGCAGCTTCACACAGAGATCGGTTTCGTCTTTCGACTATTCCATTCTGCTGTGGTGTGTAGGGAGCTGAGAAATTATGACTGATTCCCTTTTCTGCAAGAAACGCTTCAAACTCCCTGTTCTTGAATTCGAGACCATTGTCGCTCCTGATGTTGCGAACGACCTTCTTGAGCTGGACTTCAATTTGCTTGATAAACACTTTCAGCTTTTGAGTCGCTTCAGATTTGAGCTTTAGAAAGAACACCCATGTAAATCGTGAAAAGTCATCAACGATAACAAGAATATACTTGCTACCACCGATGCTTTCTATAGATGATGGACCACACAAATCGATATGAAGCAATTCGAGTGGTTCAACAACTTTTGTGTTGATTATAGATGGGTGACTTTGACGACTCTGCTTTCCCATTTCGCATGCAGCACACAAATGTTCTCTGTCGAACTTGAGCAATGGAAGACCCCTAACATGACCTCCAGTGACAAGTCGGTTGATGTCTTTGAAGTTGAGATGAGAGAGTCTTCTGTGCCACAACCAGCTTTCGTCGGATTGAGCTTTTGATAGCAGACAGATTGCTGGGTTTCCTTTGATGGGTTTCATGTTCAGAGGAAACATTTCACCCTTTCGCTCTGACTTCAGAATCACTTTCTTTGTTGTTTTCTCTATGATTTCAGAACCTTCATCATCGAATGAAACTTTGAGACCTGTACCTCCAACAAGCTGAGATACACTGATGAGGTTGTGTTGAAGTCCTTCCACATAAGCTACCTTTCTTATGGTAAAATCACCATTCGTTATCATCCCATATCCCTTTATGGTGCCGTAAGAGTTATTTCCAAACTTAACGTTGCCACCATTTGCAAGAGATCTGTATTCCCTGAGTTCCTCCTTCCTTCCTGTCATGTGACGCGAGCAGCCACTGTCGATGTACCATTCTTCGTCAAACTGCTCGTCACTTATAACCTGCAAAAATTAAGCAGATTTAGGAACCCAAAGTTTCTTGGGTCCATGTGAGGATTTCATGGGAACAGGAATAGTTAGAGAGATATCAACAAGATATGTTCTTTTAATCAAAGTTGTTTCATCTTTCTTTTTAATGGTGAAAACTTTTATTTTGTTAAGATTAGGTTGGTTTCCTTTGGGCTCAGGCCTGGATTCATCGACTTTTTGCTTTCCCTTCTGTTCAGCTGATGAATGAGATTTTTGAGAAAAAGTGGGATTAGCTTTAGGGCGAGAAGGAGATGAACAAGAAGAATTAGGAAGAGAGGATTTGGATTTGGATGGAGGTGTCTTCCTTGCTGATGACTCTAGGTGACCCTTTTGCTTTTGATCGTGGGTGGATTTAACCTTTGAGTTTTGTTCTCTTCTGACTTCAGAACCGAACCTCTGCGTTCGGTTGGAGTTGTTCTTGGAACCGAACCTTTGGTTTCGGTTGAGATCTTTTTCAGAACCGAACCTTTGCTTTCGGTTGGTATTTTCATGCGAACTGAACCTTGGCTTTCGGTTGGTATCTTCTTGCGAACCGAACCTTGGCTTTCGGTTGATATCTTCTTGCGAACCGAACCTTGGCTTTCGGTTGTTGGAATTATCATTATTTTCAAACCTCAGATTCTTGTCCTTGTGCGAATAGTATGCATTTTGGGAGTGCCAGAATTGTTTCCTTTCAGAAAGGTTTTTCCTGTATCTTAGGTTCCTTTCTATCTTTTTATCCCTCATCTGTTTAGGTTGATGATGAACGTTTGCTTTCGCTTTTGATGTCACCCTGGCTGGTTCCTTTTGATCTTTAGTGGTTTTTCTTTGAGCTGAGGGTGCAGAGGAAATGTTAGACGAAGACTCAGTTTGCCCTGAGGGAGTGGAAGGAGTATCTGATGAAGTTTCACTTCGAGCTGTTGGCGTTGAAGGAATGTCTTCTTTTGCCGAATGATCACCCTCTTGAGGAGTGTCTTTAGTACCACTTGTGCTTGGTTCACTGAAATTATCAGGCTTGTTCAAAGGTTCAGGTATGTATCTCCCTTTCTTCATCCAAGAGGTTCTTTCAGATAGGCCAACGGTTTCGTTTCCATTGTCAATAGGAGCTTCCCAGAAGAACTCGTCACAGCCATCAGCATTGTCTTCATTAACGATAGCCGTGAGTTCAGCTGTCTGATGTTCGGTTACTCCAGTCACTTTGTATACCTGATTCGGAGTAGTTCTGACCTTTTGATAGACAACAGCCTTTTCTACTAATTTCGGGGACTTTTGTTGGGACAATCTAGCGAATTCCACAGAATTTTCAGAAATAAGATTCTTGTGGTTTTCAGTTTCGCTTTTCACAAATTCTGAGCAGTCAACCGTATCCTCTATGGAAATTTCACTCATGTTTTCATCCTCGTTAAGCTCAGATGCATTTTCAACATCAATTTTATTTTCTGAGCTTACTTTGGCATTTAGAGAGTCAAATTTTTGTATGGTTTCGGTTCTCAGTTTAAGTCTATCATTTTCGTCCAACAGATTTTTGAGCATGTCCTTATGGTCTTTGGATTTAATAAAGGACTCAATTTTGTCCAGTCCGATTTGATAAGTTGGGTTGACATCATCAGACGAAATCACACTCTCACAATTGTAAGCTTCGGCATCGATTTCATCCTCCTTAAATTCTAGGAATGGTAAAATCATACGGTGAATCTTTTTGCCTATCTCACAGTCTAAGTGCAGCTGAGTAATATTGGAATATAAACGTTTAGCTATTAAACAAAAGACATTTCGCTGTTTTAACAATTTCAAATTGTCTCTCTGCAAATAAATGTTTTCGTCTTTGACTTTAATTAATTCCGATTCTTTTAACTCAATCCACATACGGCGCTCCTCACTCTTCGACGCCACCCTGCTTAATTGATCAGTCAGGTTAGAATTGGTGACTCTAGTTTGAGTTAAGCTACTATCTAAATGAGAAATTCTTGTGTTAACGTTTTTTAGATCTTCCTCATATGAGGATGATGGTACTTTAGATGAAATAAAAACAGATTGTACCTTCTTTATCAGTTCATCAAGCTCATTGAACTGTTGGCTGAGTGGTTTGGCTGTGAAGCACATATCTTCTTGCGCTTTCGGTCCATTGCTTCCTCCATCGGTATTGTATCCCCTCATCTGGGATGCGCTTGACACCATGAAGCACTTTCCACCACTGCTTTCCTCCTTAGCCAAATAAGCCTTTCCATGAGTAGGCTTCCTCACTTCTTCGTCTTCTGAGTCAGTAGACCAAACTTCGGTGCTACCGAACTCATCATTATTAACCGAACCCTGCACAATAAGAGCATTAATAGAAGGGTTAGCGGTAGACTTTTTCTTCCTCAACTCATCCAATCTCTTCTGCAGCACAGCTTCCTCATCCTTTCCATCGTCCTTTTCAGCCATCTTCTTAAGAACACAGTCCTTAGCATAGTGGTTTTTGCCACCACAGTAGAAGCAGCTTACTCCGGAATCGCCATCTGCCTTCGGTTCCTTCTTGGGCTCATCAGCCTTCGGTTCATTATTTGCCTTTTCAGAGCTATAACTCCCCTGCCAGTTTCGGTTTTTGTTGCTGGGGAATCTCTTCTTTATGAACCTCTTAGGATTGGATACCATCATGGCATAATCCTCAGTTGAGAGGTCATATTCTTCCAAGTTGAGCTCTTCATCCTCCATCACGGCTTTACTTTTAGATAGGAGGGCCAACGAACCAAGACTGGACACCACGTTCTTCTCTTGAACAACAATCTTCTCTTGGGACTTTAGAATACCCACCAGTTTCGCCAAAGAGTATGATTTAAACTGTTCATGGGCTTTGACTGTAGACACTACTGCTCTCCATTCCGATCTCAGTCCGTTCAAGAAAGTAACCTTTTGTTCGATGAGCTTCCTTTCAATGTCGTGTTTGATCATCTTGCTGAGAAGATGATTGAAGCGATCAAACGTCTGGGTCACGGTTTCTTCGGCTCCTTGCCTGAATTCTCCAAACTCAGATAGAAGCAAGGTCTGGATGGAGTGTTCAAGATCTTCGTCTGTTGAATACAGTTCGCGAAGTCTATCCCACACTTCCTTCACCGTGGTGCATGAGCTGACTAGTCTGAATGTGTCGGACTGAAGGGCGAATCTGATCAACCTTAGTGCCTTAATGTTGCACTGGAATTTATCTTTCTCATCCTGTGCAAGATTCGTCACGTCTTTGAGCAAATCGTTGTATTCTTTTTGCGTCTTAATAACTCTGGATGTCGCTGAATGAGAAAATGGTCCATTGATAATGGCTTCCCATATGAGAAAACCATTGTCCTCCGATCCAATCACGTAATCTTCAAAATGATGTGCCCACACTTCATAGTCATGGGTGTATAAGATTGGAATCTTTGAAGTTGAACCAATGCTGTTGGAAATATTAATAGGGTTTGATTGCGTTGCGTCCATAATGATCGAAATAACCTGTTCAAAGATCAGACTTGTAATAAAGCAGATTAGGGCAAAACAATAAATACTAAGATACGTCAATTAAGATGACGGCTCAATAAATATCGATGATTGCGGAAAACCCTAATGAAAATCTTTTTCACAGAAAAGAAGTGTATCGATTACACAGCCTCCTGCTCTGATACCAATTGATGAGATTTAAAACACAATAGCTTTTAATCTATAAAGATCGATTAGATCTTGAACAAGAGTGTGAATGTGAAGCAGCAAGAACACAATATAAATAACAAGGAAGAACGCAATATTAAGAACAAACAGCTTGAATCAAACGTGTTGAATGATTAAATAAAATCCTTAGAAGAGCTCGATTAAGAACATCAACTGTAAAGGATTAGAAGATTACAAGAGAGCAAATACGTAAACTCTGAAACGCTCAAACAGAAATCTTGAATCTTAAATCTTAACCTAATATGCATGCAAGCGATAACTTATATACTATACATAAAAGGCTCTCGGTTGGACAGGCCCAAACCGGAGAATACTAGGCTAAACTACGAGCCCAAAAGACGCAATACAAAACAGAACTTCAGCCCAACAGTCACATTAAAGACTCATAAAACTCATAATAGTTGGCAATGGTTACAAAATGAAGAGTCTTGTGTCATTGAATAATTTTTTTTTTATGACTCCATAACTTGTCCTCAAGTTATGAAAGTTCAAGAGTCACTTCATTAAAGAAAAATATGTAACCATAATTAAATCCATAAGTTATAATATAAGGAAAAAGTTAGTTCTTTTATTAGTTTAAAGTCTTGAAGAGTTTTTGGATTAAAACTACTTTAAACACATAAGTTATGGAATTAATTAGTTTTGAATAGTTTCAAAACTTGCCCTCAAGTTTTGGAATTTGAAAAAGTTTTCAAGTATGAATACTTTAATTCCAAGTTAGCCCTTAGAATTTTAAAAGTTAAAATTCAACCCTTATACTTTATAATATTATAAGTTAATAATATATATATGTATAAGAGTAAAGTCAGTCTTACCGCTAGTACGCCTCATTCACGAAGCCGGTCTATAAGGTGGGTATAAGGTTGTTGCCTATAAAATGGCAACTTAATGGGTGTCCACTCTCACCCACCGCTTGCTTGACTGGTGGAGGGTCGTTAGCCGAACGGGTTTGACAGGACTAGAATTCTCCCTTCATTAAAAGTATTAATGATAATACTAAGTAACTAAACTCTTAATAATACCCAATCTTAGTTACTTAGGAAAAATGTGAATAAGGTGCTAATCCATGAAATTACACTTTACACTTTGTCTAAGTCGTTAGTGGAGCGTGTGTGGATAACCGGCACACTAACTTGGACTTAACAAGGTAGGTAAAGGGTGACTTAATATTTATCATAGTATCGATGGAGCGTGTGTGGTTAACCGGCACATCGATTGAGGGGTAATTTATTAAGGGTACCAAGTGATTTGCATGGTTACTTCACACCTTGTTTTGTGATCCTCGGCATCCCAGTCACAAAACCTGAAGGGCACACTCGAGATTGAAACATGCCATTGAACAGTTCAATGAATCTCAAAGATCTAGGAGTTTCAAAAACCAATTAAAACCTAATAGTTCATTTCGTTTATCTTGGTGGAAATTGGTGAATCGTCATTCACCTACCTTCAAATATTCTATAGCTTGGATTACGGCATACCTCTTCTAAGTTATAAAATAGTTTGTTGGGTCCTAGCCTTAATATTTCATATTGGGTGTCATATTAAGGACTTTAATCAACTATCTTGAATATCTCCCAAAAGTTGTCTGGTTTAGACACCTATGATCTTCCCAAATCTCTTGAAACAAGGTTTCCTAATAAAGATGATGTCCCATGGATATCATACTTCTTTCACCTCCTCCAATTATTCTCCCTAACCCACAAGTTCTTGAAAAAGTTTAAGGTCACTCAAGCCCTATTGGCAAGGCAAGGTCTAGGTGTGATCACATCTTGGAGATGTAGTCACATATTGACAAGCCGGGAGAGATGGGTTGTCAAAGTCTTGAGAAAGTTGGTGGTTCAATCACTTTCTAAGTCACATAGTGAGTTCCTTTGGGACACCTATGAAACAGACTATGACAAGACCCTTAATGATCTCTGGTCCATTTTGTAAGAGGAGGGTAATTTGGATCAAAGGATGGATCTAGTTCAGCGTTGATCATCTCTTCAGGTTCAGATTGGCTATCGAAATCAAGTGTCATATCATCATGCTCCCCCTCAATTGATGAGTCTTGAGAAACATGAGTTTCAGGGGTGTCTTGTGGTGCTGGAGTTTCAGGCATTGAAGCACCTTCGTTTGGAGGGGCACCTTCGGTTGAAGAAGTACCTTTGGTTGATGAAGGACCTTCGGTTGAAGTAGTAGAGCTTCGCTCCCCCTGGATTTGTGAGCTAGGCTCCCCCTCGACAAGAGAATTTGGCTCCCCCTCGGCTGAAGCATTGTTGGTTGGAGATTCATCAGTAGGCGATTCTCCTTCATGCATTCTTCTTGCAGCATCTTCGACAATCTGCTTCATATGATCTATTTTGTTGTCGGCTGCCCCTGCTTCTGAGAGAGAAGCTTTTTCCGGTTCATCAAAGAGATCCAGAAAATTTTCGTACATATTGGCGATTGAGATTGTGACTTGACCAGTTTGAGGGAAGATTTCCCTGGCAGTGTCATCTATGGCCTGTAGCTTCTTGACATAGCTATCATCGAAGGTCACATAGTATGTCTCTTCAATCCTTCTTGAGCGTTTGTTCAGGACCCTGTACGCCTTGGATGTGAGTGAGTAACCCAGAAAGATTCCCTCGTCGGCTTTGACATCAAATTTGTTGCGGTGCTCTTTAGAGTTAAAGATGAAACACCTTGAACCAAAAACGTGGAAAAATTTCACATTGGGCTTTCTGTTGTTCAGTATCTCATATGGTGTGAGCGTGAATCGCTTGTTGAGATAGGACCTGTTTTGTGTATAACAAGCAGCAGAAATAGCGTCAGCCCAAAAATAAAGAGGTAAGGAAGCGAAACTTAACATAGTTCGGGCAGCTTCACACAGAGATCGGTTTCGTCTTTCGACTATTCCATTCTGCTGTGGTGTGTAGGGAGCTGAGAAATTATGACTGATTCCCTTTTCTGCAAGAAACGCTTCAAACTCCCTGTTCTTGAATTCGAGACCATTGTCGCTCCTGATGTTGCGAACGACCTTCTTGAGCTGGACTTCAATTTGCTTGATAAACACTTTCAGCTTTTGAGTCGCTTCAGATTTGAGCTTTAGAAAGAACACCCATGTAAATCGTGAAAAGTCATCAACGATAACAAGAATATACTTGCTACCACCGATGCTTTCTATAGATGAAGGACCACACAAATCGATATGAAGCAATTCGAGTGGTTCAACAACTTTTGTGTTGATTATAGATGGGTGACTTTGACGACTCTGCTTTCCCATTTCGCATGCAGCACACAAATGTTCTCTGTCGAACTTGAGCAATGGAAGACCCCTAACATGACCTCCAGTGACAAGTCGGTTGATGTCTTTGAAGTTGAGATGAGAGAGTCTTCTGTGCCACAACCAGCTTTCGTCGGATTGAGCTTTTGATAGCAGACAGATTGCTGGGTTTCCTTTGATGGGTTTCATGTTCAGAGGAAACATTTCACCCTTTCGCTCTGACTTCAGAATCACTTTCTTTGTTGTTTTCTCTATGATTTCAGAACCTTCATCATCGAATGAAACTTTGAGACCTGTACCTCCAACAAGCTGAGATACACTGATGAGGTTGTGTTGAAGTCCTTCCACATAAGCTACCTTTCTTATGGTAAAATCACCATTCGTTATCATCCCATATCCCTTTATGGTGCCGTAAGAGTTATTTCCAAACTTAACGTTGCCACCATTTGCAAGAGATCTGTATTCCCTGAGTTCCTCCTTCCTTCCTGTCATGTGACGCGAGCAGCCACTGTCGATGTACCATTCTTCGTCAAACTGCTCGTCACTTATAACCTGCAAAAATTAAGCAGATTTAGGAACCCAAAGTTTCTTGGGTCCATGTGAGGATTTCATGGGAACAGGAATAGTTAGAGAGATATCAACAAGATATGTTCTTTTAATCAAAGTTGTTTCATCTTTCTTTTTAATGGTGAAAACTTTTATTTTGTTAAGATTAGGTTGGTTTCCTTTGGGCTCAGGCCTGGATTCATCGACTTTTTGCTTTCCCTTCTGTTCAGCTGATGAATGAGATTTTTGAGAAAAAGTGGGATTAGCTTTAGGGCGAGAAGGAGATGAACAAGAAGAATTAGGAAGAGAGGATTTGGATTTGGATGGAGGTGTCTTCCTTGCTGATGACTCTAGGTGACCCTTTTGCTTTTGATCGTGGGTGGATTTAACCTTTGAGTTTTGTTCTCTTCTGACTTCAGAACCGAACCTCTGCGTTCGGTTGGAGTTGTTCTTGGAACCGAACCTTTGGTTTCGGTTGAGATCTTTTTCAGAACCGAACCTTTGCTTTCGGTTGGTATTTTCATGCGAACTGAACCTTGGCTTTCGGTTGGTATCTTCTTGCGAACCGAACCTTGGCTTTCGGTTGATATCTTCTTGCGAACCGAACCTTGGCTTTCGGTTGTTGGAATTATCATTATTTTCAAACCTCAGATTCTTGTCCTTGTGCGAATAGTATGCATTTTGGGAGTGCCAGAATTGTTTCCTTTCAGAAAGGTTTTTCCTGTATCTTAGGTTCCTTTCTATCTTTTTATCCCTCATCTGTTTAGGTTGATGATGAACGTTTGCTTTCGCTTTTGATGTCACCCTGGCTGGTTCCTTTTGATCTTTAGTGGTTTTTCTTTGAGCTGAGGGTGCAGAGGAAATGTTAGACGAAGACTCAGTTTGCCCTGAGGGAGTGGAAGGAGTATCTGATGAAGTTTCACTTCGAGCTGTTGGCGTTGAAGGAATGTCTTCTTTTGCCGAATGATCACCCTCTTGAGGAGTGTCTTTAGTACCACTTGTGCTTGGTTCACTGAAATTATCAGGCTTGTTCAAAGGTTCAGGTATGTATCTCCCTTTCTTCATCCAAGAGGTTCTTTCAGATAGGCCAACGGTTTCGTTTCCATTGTCAATAGGAGCTTCCCAGAAGAACTCGTCACAGCCATCAGCATTGTCTTCATTAACGATAGCCGTGAGTTCAGCTGTCTGATGTTCGGTTACTCCAGTCACTTTGTATACCTGATTCGGAGTAGTTCTGACCTTTTGATAGACAACAGCCTTTTCTACTAATTTCGGGGACTTTTGTTGGGACAATCTAGCGAATTCCACAGAATTTTCAGAAATAAGATTCTTGTGGTTTTCAGTTTCGCTTTTCACAAATTCTGAGCAGTCAACCGTATCCTCTATGGAAATTTCACTCATGTTTTCATCCTCGTTAAGCTCAGATGCATTTTCAACATCAATTTTATTTTCTGAGCTTACTTTGGCATTTAGAGAGTCAAATTTTTGTATGGTTTCGGTTCTCAGTTTAAGTCTATCATTTTCGTCCAACAGATTTTTGAGCATGTCCTTATGGTCTTTGGATTTAATAAAGGACTCAATTTTGTCCAGTCCGATTTGATAAGTTGGGTTGACATCATCAGACGAAATCACACTCTCACAATTGTAAGCTTCGGCATCGATTTCATCCTCCTTAAATTCTAGGAATGGTAAAATCATACGGTGAATCTTTTTGCCTATCTCACAGTCTAAGTGCAGCTGAGTAATATTGGAATATAAACGTTTAGCTATTAAACAAAAGACATTTCGCTGTTTTAACAATTTCAAATTGTCTCTCTGCAAATAAATGTTTTCGTCTTTGACTTTAATTAATTCCGATTCTTTTAACTCAATCCACATACGGCGCTCCTCACTCTTCGACGCCACCCTGCTTAATTGATCAGTCAGGTTAGAATTGGTGACTCTAGTTTGAGTTAAGCTACTATCTAAATGAGAAATTCTTGTGTTAACGTTTTTTAGATCTTCCTCATATGAGGATGATGGTACTTTAGATGAAATAAAAACAGATTGTACCTTCTTTATCAGTTCATCAAGCTCATTGAACTGTTGGCTGAGTGGTTTGGCTGTGAAGCACATATCTTCTTGCGCTTTCGGTCCATTGCTTCCTCCATCGGTATTGTATCCCCTCATCTGGGATGCGCTTGACACCATGAAGCACTTTCCACCACTGCTTTCCTCCTTAGCCAAATAAGCCTTTCCATGAGTAGGCTTCCTCACTTCTTCGTCTTCTGAGTCAGTAGACCAAACTTCGGTGCTACCGAACTCATCATTATTAACCGAACCCTGCACAATAAGAGCATTAATAGAAGGGTTAGCGGTAGACTTTTTCTTCCTCAACTCATCCAATCTCTTCTGCAGCACAGCTTCCTCATCCTTTCCATCGTCCTTTTCAGCCATCTTCTTAAGAACACAGTCCTTAGCATAGTGGTTTTTGCCACCACAGTAGAAGCAGCTTACTCCGGAATCGCCATCTGCCTTCGGTTCCTTCTTGGGCTCATCAGCCTTCGGTTCATTATTTGCCTTTTCAGAGCTATAACTCCCCTGCCAGTTTCGGTTTTTGTTGCTGGGGAATCTCTTCTTTATGAACCTCTTAGGATTGGATACCATCATGGCATAATCCTCAGTTGAGAGGTCATATTCTTCCAAGTTGAGCTCTTCATCCTCCATCACGGCTTTACTTTTAGATAGGAGGGCCAACGAACCAAGACTGGACACCACGTTCTTCTCTTGAACAACAATCTTCTCTTGGGACTTTAGAATACCCACCAGTTTCGCCAAAGAGTATGATTTAAACTGTTCATGGGCTTTGACTGTAGACACTACTGCTCTCCATTCCGATCTCAGTCCGTTCAAGAAAGTAACCTTTTGTTCGATGAGCTTCCTTTCAATGTCGTGTTTGATCATCTTGCTGAGAAGATGATTGAAGCGATCAAACGTCTGGGTCACGGTTTCTTCGGCTCCTTGCCTGAATTCTCCAAACTCAGATAGAAGCAAGGTCTGGATGGAGTGTTCAAGATCTTCGTCTGTTGAATACAGTTCGCGAAGTCTATCCCACACTTCCTTCACCGTGGTGCATGAGCTGACTAGTCTGAATGTGTCGGACTGAAGGGCGAATCTGATCAACCTTAGTGCCTTAATGTTGCACTGGAATTTATCTTTCTCATCCTGTGCAAGATTCGTCACGTCTTTGAGCAAATCGTTGTATTCTTTTTGCGTCTTAATAACTCTGGATGTCGCTGAATGAGAAAATGGTCCATTGATAATGGCTTCCCATATGAGAAAACCATTGTCCTCCGATCCAATCACGTAATCTTCAAAATGATGTGCCCACACTTCATAGTCATGGGTGTATAAGATTGGAATCTTTGAAGTTGAACCAATGCTGTTGGAAATATTAATAGGGTTTGATTGCGTTGCGTCCATAATGATCGAAATAACCTGTTCAAAGATCAGACTTGTAATAAAGCAGATTAGGGCAAAACAATAAATACTAAGATACGTCAATTAAGATGACGGCTCAATAAATATCGATGATTGCGGAAAACCCTAATGAAAATCTTTTTCACAGAAAAGAAGTGTATCGATTACACAGCCTCCTGCTCTGATACCAATTGATGAGATTTAAAACACAATAGCTTTTAATCTATAAAGATCGATTAGATCTTGAACAAGAGTGTGAATGTGAAGCAGCAAGAACACAATATAAATAACAAGGAAGAACGCAATATTAAGAACAAACAGCTTGAATCAAACGTGTTGAATGATTAAATAAAATCCTTAGAAGAGCTCGATTAAGAACATCAACTGTAAAGGATTAGAAGATTACAAGAGAGCAAATACGTAAACTCTGAAACGCTCAAACAGAAATCTTGAATCTTAAATCTTAACCTAATATGCATGCAAGCGATAACTTATATACTATACATAAAAGGCTCTCGGTTGGACAGGCCCAAACCGGAGAATACTAGGCTAAACTACGAGCCCAAAAGACGCAATACAAAACAGAACTTCAGCCCAACAGTCACATTAAAGACTCATAAAACTCATAATAGTTGGCAATGGTTACAAAATGAAGAGTCTTGTGTCATTGAATAATTTTTTTTTTATGACTCCATAACTTGTCCTCAAGTTATGAAAGTTCAAGAGTCACTTCATTAAAGAAAAATATGTAACCATAATTAAATCCATAAGTTATAATATAAGGAAAAAGTTAGTTCTTTTATTAGTTTAAAGTCTTGAAGAGTTTTTGGATTAAAACTACTTTAAACACATAAGTTATGGAATTAATTAGTTTTGAATAGTTTCAAAACTTGCCCTCAAGTTTTGGAATTTGAAAAAGTTTTCAAGTATGAATACTTTAATTCCAAGTTAGCCCTTAGAATTTTAAAAGTTAAAATTCAACCCTTATACTTTATAATATTATAAGTTAATAATATATATATGTATAAGAGTAAAGTCAGTCTTACCGCTAGTACGCCTCATTCACGAAGCCGGTCTATAAGGTGGGTATAAGGTTGTTGCCTATAAAATGGCAACTTAATGGGTGTCCACTCTCACCCACCGCTTGCTTGACTGGTGGAGGGTCGTTAGCCGAACGGGTTTGACAGGACTAGAATTCTCCCTTCATTAAAAGTATTAATGATAATACTAAGTAACTAAACTCTTAATAATACCCAATCTTAGTTACTTAGGAAAAATGTGAATAAGGTGCTAATCCATGAAATTACACTTTACACTTTGTCTAAGTCGTTAGTGGAGCGTGTGTGGATAACCGGCACACTAACTTGGACTTAACAAGGTAGGTAAAGGGTGACTTAATATTTATCATAGTATCGATGGAGCGTGTGTGGTTAACCGGCACATCGATTGAGGGGTAATTTATTAAGGGTACCAAGTGATTTGCATGGTTACTTCACACCTTGTTTTGTGATCCTCGGCATCCCAGTCACAAAACCTGAAGGGCACACTCGAGATTGAAACATGCCATTGAACAGTTCAATGAATCTCAAAGATCTAGGAGTTTCAAAAACCAATTAAAACCTAATAGTTCATTTCGTTTATCTTGGTGGAAATTGGTGAATCGTCATTCACCTACCTTCAAATATTCTATAGCTTGGATTACGGCATACCTCTTCTAAGTTATAAAATAGTTTGTTGGGTCCTAGCCTTAATATTTCATATTGGGTGTCATATTAAGGACTTTAATCAACTATCTTGAATATCTCCCAAAAGTTGTCTGGTTTAGACACCTATGATCTTCCCAAATCTCTTGAAACAAGGTTTCCTAATAAAGATGATGTCCCATGGATATCATACTTCTTTCACCTCCTCCAATTATTCTCCCTAACCCACAAGTTCTTGAAAAAGTTTAAGGTCACTCAAGCCCTATTGGCAAGGCAAGGTCTAGGTGTGATCACATCTTGGAGATGTAGTCACATATTGACAAGCCGGGAGAGATGGGTTGTCAAAGTCTTGAGAAAGTTGGTGGTTCAATCACTTTCTAAGTCACATAGTGAGTTCCTTTGGGACACCTATGAAACAGACTATGACAAGACCCTTAATGATCTTATCTATTTGCTAAGATCAACTTTCTTAAAAACTTGATGGACATTGACAATAGTGACACAGGAAATCCAGAAAAACATTCTCTTCCCAATGGAAAGGGATCGGCCATAGTCAACTCGGTTGACCAAATGGTAAAGAGAAAAACTAAGTCTGTGATAGTCCTGTGTGCCTTTATCAAAGGGTCCATATGTTTATATTGCCAAAGAAAGGGCATTGGTTGCGAAGCTGCCAAATTTACCTAAGGATGTTAAAGTCAATAAGTTTGACTCTACTTCAGGTAAAATCCACTATCTAACTCTGTTAAGTTTCTATTCTGAGATTCTTGATACATGATGTGACTGGGTCACATGGTGATGTTTTAAGAATCAAAGAAAAAGTGAAGAAACTTAAAGGAAGAATATGCTGAATCTGATCGCATAGATGGATTTCTATCGCATAGTTTGAAAAATCGGATTCTTGAGCTACTTCTTAGGAGTTGTGAGATATTGCTTAGGAATATATAACAACAAGTTTTCATATGGATTGTAAGGATAGTTTTTCCGCAAAGTTTTAAAATAAAAGGAAATTTTTGATTTTATTTATTTTAAAATATCCTTACAATGGCATCTGTGGAAATTTTTGTTGCTTATAAGATTCCATTAGTAGCAAGAGTGGAAGTATGAAATTGATTCTTTCATTTGTGGTAATGTCTAAATTTACCAAATAAGGAAAGATTCTCATCACCCAAGTTTCAATTGGACCGGAACTTGGAATCATGCAAGTTGTATAGCATGATGAATGAGAACTTTCAAGTTTTGGAAAATTAAGACTAATTACTTGTTCACATGGATGTGTGAGTCAAGTAAAGGACTTAGGGATCGAGTACACATTCTTGTGCACTGATTAAGTCCACCACTAAAGATCGATAAGAAGAATCAAATAAGGCAGAAGGATAAAAGTTTCTCAAATCTAAAAAGATGGGAGAGTACTATAGTATCAGTTTTTGTGATCATCTTAATGATTAAGAAACCATAGCACAATTAGTTCTCTAAGGAAATCTTAGTGCATTCTTATGACTAAGAAGAGGGATCTTGAATTGTTGAAGTGGTTAAATCAAGAAGATGAGTCATACTTCGTTCCAATACAAGTCTTAGAGTCATACTCCAAGATTGTAATTTGAGTGACATGTCTCAAAAGAAGGTTAAAACACTTGTCAAATGTAAGAGTAAAAGTTTTCTACTCTTGTACATTTGAAATTGGTAAGTTGTGATGTTTTGGATAAAACAAAGACCAACTTAGGCCAATTGGGTAAAGTGTTTTTCTTGATTAGAATCCGCACTATCTCTTGGATGTTTGACAAGGGAGTCTTATAGGTCAAGAGGACAGTGGGAGTCTTAAAGGTCTTGAAAGTCTCAAGAACTAATCAAGAATAAAACCTGAAGTTCTTCACTAGCACACGACTTGAGGTTTATAACCTATCGTGTTGACATAGTCTGTGCCCATTCCAGTTAAAGTTGGTGTTGCATATGAGTTCTTAGAGTTCTCAATTTGTTGCACAACAACTTGGAAGCAATGGCAGGCCCTTGAGCTGCCAGGTGGCAAGAAGTTAAGATTGAGTTCAATCCATATGGTTTTGGATTTGTCATTATCTTTGTCTTGTGATTATGGTTTGACAAATTCACATGGATAAGAACACATACACCAGTAAATCTAAGTGTCATAAGGTTTCTCTCCGATTCATGGAAATGATGGTGAGGAAACACTTTCACTAAGTAGATTTTAGCTAGATAGCAATTGTGATATTTGCATTCTCAAAGTCGTTAGTGGAGCGCGTGTGGTTAACCGGCACACTAATATGGACTTGTGAGAAGTGGCAAAAGGTCTAACCATTATGATTACGGCATACCTCTTCATAATTGTTTAGATACACAAGTGTGCTATCTAAGGGAAGGTGTATGATTTTGATAAAGACTTATCAAAACAATCTAGTATCAGAAATCTGAACTTTGGTAAGAAAGTCAGCTGATTTCTGAGTACATGTCAAAGCTAGTGGGAGCATAAGTGTTATGCTATTAATCATCATGTTAGTGGGAGCATGATAATTATGATAAGTATTGCAAGCTAGCAATGTTAATTATAGAAAACAAAAGTTTCAATTGGGAAAAAGTTGTTTTGCTATAATTAAGGGAGAGGAAATTATGCTTCATCTCAAATCTATAAGCTTAGATCGTGAGGTTTTAATCATTTAGTCAAGGATATATATGAATTTCATGTTGGAATGACTCAACATAAGGAAATTCTATATTTGAGTCCATTATTTGCGTTCTAAAATTCGATTATGATTACGGCATCCCTTTTCATAATCTGAATTATGCGAACTTGGCAAATTGAAATGTAAATGTTATAGCAAAAGACTGGTTTAGTCTTTATGTGAGACATCATGGATCGTGTCCCATATGCTTCGGATATAGGATCGATTACATGTGCTATTACATGTGCTATATTCATCCGTTCTAAAATTTTCCAAATGCCTGGGGCATTAAGAAGGGAAAAGGTTTAGAACTGGATATGACTAAAAGGATTAAACAATTGTCGAGGACAATCTAAGGTTTACCAAAGATTGGTTGCTCAAGGACAGTTGGAAGTATAGTGATAATTCTGGAAGGACCATATTGACATAGTCTGTAAGGAGGCAACTCCTGTTCAGAAGTGATAAGTCAGAATGGAGTCTGGAAATGTTTCAAAGTTAGAAATTTCAATCTGTGTAAGATTAAGGAAACTTAATGCAAGAAGGATATTTCCAAGGAGTTGATCTCCTTTGGAATGCTCTGTAATGATTGTTGTCAAGTCTTTATGACTTTGTGCATAATCATTACAAGAGTATCAATGCATATAAGTTTAGAATCTAACAGATTTCAGTAAATGGCATGAATTTGGAATTCTTGCATTTGCAGTAAGGATTTGGGAGTGTGAAAAGAGAATCATCGAAGTTATGTTCAATTGATCTAGTTCACAAAGTAAAGATCATAGACAAACATAGTATGCATACTTGGTGTATGGCATGACTAGTGTTTAAGAAAACATAGTGTACATGCTTGGAGCATGGGACAACTATTGTTTTAAATTCAAGAATAAAGTTGATAGCTGAAACAGTATACAATGAATAATGTGTAATCATATGGTGATAAATAAAAGGTGTTTTATTTATGTTCAAAGGGTTGATACCATATTGGATTCTATTATTATTGTGTTTCACTTTGCATGTTTTGACTTCCCGAATAAACTGGGTTATTCTTCTGGAATGACTAAGTTATTCAAACCATCCACAGTCAGTCATATTTTGGAAGTAGATATGAATTAAGACTGTCATGATGGGTTGTAGAGGTCTAAGGTGTTGGACAAGGCTACAACAATCATGAGTGCTCATAAGTTCTGAGTATTGGATTCAACCCGCGCTCATTGGAATCACTTTATGGATTTTATCACGAGTGATCATGAGACGATAATATCTTATATTCTTCAAACCTAGAGATATGAGTTGTTACTATGAGTTGGTAGTACATTGATTGCACGAAACCGCATTTGGTAACTCGGTGCTATAAAACGTGCCTTTGTGTATGATTCAACAAGTAGTAGAACAAGCCATATGAGTCGAAGTTTATCCGTTCCTTTTACCTTCGGGATAAAAGCGATATCTGTGGGCCCCTCGATGATTTGATGATGACAAATGGAAGTGCTCGGCCGGGCCAGGACTGATTTGATTTGTTCAATTAGTCAGTTGTCATAAATCGGAAATCGGGAAACAACAAATGGACAGAGAGAATGATTATAATCCATGTCTCAGTCCATATGATATCTAGAATGGAGGAATATATGATCCCTTATCTAATGGACAAGTCATTGACAAAGGTCAGAGTTCATCGACAAGGTCAGAGTTCGACATAAGCTTTTGAGAGCTACGATTGCCGGTTGGTTCCTGAAGTCATATGCAATAATAGTTTTAGACTTATCCAAGTGGGAGACTGTTGGATTAATGTCTAAGTCCATAACTATATTTGGTAAGACTTGACCCGACCCGGCATGGTCCATTTGGGTTGCATACCATCATGCACTTGAATGAGAGAAATAAGACACTTATGGTTATTAATATATTATAAGTTCTAGTATATTAATAATAAGAATAATAAGATTATTTAATTAGTATTGATCAAGAATTAATCTAGGATTAATTAAGTGATCAAAAGAAGACTAATTAAATATATGGGTTGATTGTGTAAATCATCCATACTTGTATAGTGGGCTAATGCTCCATGGATAATCAAGTTGGGCTAAAACCCATAGGATGATCCATGGATGCTCCATGGTGTATTTGTACCCATGGATCCAAGGAAATGGAAAGTCATGACAATTAGGGTTTGCCCTAATTGTAACACTATATAAGCATCATATTATTCACCAAAATCGGCACTAGTGAGTGTACTAGAAGGGCTAGCCGATTTCATGAAGTGTGGGTTTTCTCTCAAGTCATTCCAAGTGTTTTGATGATTGTGATTCCATTTGAGGTGTCACACTTGGGGCACTAGGCACTCTAGCTTCATGAAGACTTTCTTCTCCAAAGAGGTATGTATTCTATCTTGCTATAGTCATTGTTTTGTATGCTAGATTAGGATAATACCTTGGAAGTTCTTATTTGCATGTATAATAGAGAAAACATAGATCCAAGGTATTTAGGGTTGCATGTACACTTAGGAAGTGTTAGAATGCTCAAAACCCAACAAGATCTCCATTAGGCATAATACCTGCTACATATGATTTTCGTGTCAAATCAGGATATATATATATATATATATATATATATATATATATACACACACACACACACACATACACACACACATTTTCATTCGGTTTTGGTTGTGTTTCATGTTATTATTTTGATAAGTGGTGTAACAAATGTTGACTATAACTAGGATTGGTAATCAATCTTAATGTGTACGCATTTTTAGGGTTCTTTTTTCCAAAACCACTTTTATTTATTATTTTCCTTGATTTTTGTAGGTTTTCTTAAAAAAAACATAGAAAAATAATGAATCTGCAAAAAAACCAAATGTGGAGCATAGGTCACATCACTAGTTATTTAGATATCAAATCATGATGAATATTCCACATTCCACTATCTTTTAATTAATTAATTAAACTATTAATCAATTAATAAAACAAGCCCCTCATATAAATATCTTTCTAATTTTTCTTTATTATGTTCTTGCGTATAACCCAAAAGGACACTGCTATTTATATTAATATTACTAGGTTTGTTATGACTATGAGAATTAATCTTCATCAGACGACATATATTATTGAAAGAATTGAATTGTTGTTTGGAGTTCATAAGTTTTGGAAACAAGTGTTAAGGTCTCTTAGTTGATAAAAAGTGATATGTTAGCTATAGAGGTCACTTGGAGGAGATTATTGGTACATGAAGTGGCCCTATCAGTAGCTAAGTTTTTTTTGGTAATGAGTTGTTAGTGATTTGGATGATAAATTGAAGCTCATGAAGACCACCAAAATCTAAAGACTTAGGTTTCTGGTGTCCAGTACACCGAAGTTGTACTTTTTTTATTTGTTTGTTGGATAAGATCTTTTGCTTTGGATATGGTATCAGTAAAACATGCTAAGTATGGAATGTTTGTACACCATATATATGCATGGTATTTTATAACTAAGTACTTTTATGGTCTATAAATAAAGGTTGTAGTTATTGGTTAGAAGTATTATTAAGATAAGTGTCTTTGTAATATCTATTTTAGTCTTATGATATGGATATCTTGTAATTTTCACTAGTAATACAAATTGCAATCTTTCATCCTAACTATTGTTGTTCATCACTTATTAACTTAAAAAGTCTTGCAAGCAAGCTTGGTTAAGATTCAACATAGTTATTTACATCTCCTTTATTCTTATCTTACGACTATTGTTCTGATAATTCCCTATGTGAATTTACTATTATTCTGCATCTAAATTATTTTTGAGCTTTAAAGATCCATGATAAAGCTTAATTGTAACATCGGTGTTCTAGATATCCTTCTTCCGAGATTATTTCATTTAGTCATAAGTTTTTAGGGGGTTTTAGCTTGGCCACAACATGATGATGGACTGACCACGACGTTGCATTTTAGGTACAAGAAACGTATCATCACGAAGAACCATGACGTAGCAAGGTGTTGGCCACGATGTGGTGATGGTTGGGGTTTAAAACCCTAGATTCCGGGATTGGTGCCCTATTTAAAGACACCAACTCCTAGGGCTGCCTCTTTGGTGTGACAACCCAAAAATTTCCATTATGTACAACCATGAACTTCAATTGAAGTCAAAACTGTTTCTAATAACTTTCAAGCTTTTTGGAATAAGTTTGAGTGGTTTAAAGTTAGTACTTCAAGAGATAACTGGAGAGAGGATTGTAACAGCCCGAAATCCAAGTATTCTTCTTTTGGCCTTGCATCTTGGTTAAGTTTGTGAATTAGGGTTTTCATGGTAGGCGAGTACGCTGGGCGTACAAGGTGTACGCTGCGCGTACTCGTGCGCCTCATTTTGGATGCGTTTTACCTCAGGTACGCGGGGCGTACCTAAGGTTACGCCCGGCGTAATGTATTCAGACCCAAACCCTAAATTCCTTTGATGGGGCTATATAAGGAACATGTGGCTGGTCTTTTCAGCCACCATCCCTCAGAGTGAAACCCTAAAAAGAGTGTACCCTCGTTCCTAGGCCATTGTGTGTGTATTCTAAGCTTGGTGGTGCCATTTCAAGGTTGCATAGAAGAAGAAGATCTTGTTGGTGAGGCTAGAAGTGGTGCTCAAGTGTAGATCTGAAGTTTGCAAGGGCTAAAGCTTCATTTCCAGGTATAAAGTTCGGATCTTGTCACTTGGTTCATGTTGTATGCTTAAAAGGTCATTTTCTAGGGTTTAAGTCCCAAAGGTGGAGACTTTTGTGCAAATGGCCTCCATAAGCTTAGATACTTCATATTTCTGATCTATTGGAGTTGTAGACTCATAAAAATGGCATCTTGGACATGAGGATTTCACCATGCATGATATCTAGGTCCTTGAGTTTGAATAAAAGGTTGTATTGTGATGTTTGAGCCTTTACAGTCGTGCCAAGGCTTAAAGGTCTCGACTTTATGGGTTAAGACACATTAGAAGAGTCGGATCTAGAAGTGGAAGTAATGGCTTAACCGATTAAGACCAGAAATGGAGAGTGGCTGATTCTGGGGGTTACGCTGGGCGTAACTCCCAGTACGCGCAGCGTACTGGGTGGAGACCCCGATCATGGAGGGGTTGGCGACATACGCCCCGCGTACTCTCAGGGTTTGACTTTGGTTGACTTTTAGGGTTTTGGTCAACTTGAGGACTTTTGGTCAAGGAAGGGTAAAATGGTCTTTTACCCTCTAAGGAATGATGATAAGGAGTAAAGTTCTAAGTGGTGGAAGTCCTTGTGTAATATATGACATTTTTATGTTTAGGCGAGGTTGAGCCGTCGTTCGGGGTCGGTGTTAGCAAGGACTCGAGATCTTAGACTTTCCATGAGGTGAGTCTTCTCACTATACTACACCCGGAAGGGTTTGACTGTGTGACCGGAAGGTCGGATTTGGTATGAGATATATGTGTGATAAGTTAATCGTTATATGTGCCATGTATGATATGCTTGATATGGGCCGGAAGGCATTATGTATGGGCCGGAAGGCGAATATGTTATTGGCCGGAAGGCGTTGTAATGTGGACCGTAAGGTTGGCATGGGTAGGACCGGAAGGTTTACCCAGTCGGGACAGAAGTCCCCTGAGACACAGGGACCGGAAGGTCAGGGCCTGGAAAGGCGTTTGTGTGTAGGTTGTATTTTGGGGAACTCACTAGGCATTTATGCTTACAGTTGTTGTGTTACGTGTTTCAGGTACCAGCGAGGACCGTGGGAAGGCGCCGGCGTGATCTATACACACTGATAGGGGATTTATGATCTTGGGATTTGTATGACTTGTTTTATGACATGATACATTGGATTTTTATGCTTTATTTTGGATGTAAATACAAATTTTAGAAATAAAAAAATTTGTTTTAAAATTTACGTTGTTACAAGGATGCCCTAGTGTTTATTGTACATCAATTAAGTTCCAAAAACCCCAAGAGTTTAGAGTTTACGACCCAAAATGGCATTAGGGCCGTAAACCCTCAAGGCTATATAAGTAAGACTTAGCCATTTTGGTTAATTTATTCCATTTCAACTAGAGAAAACCCGATTTCTCTCCCAAGGATCTTCAACCGTTCGCCCCTAATTGTAAGTACTTCAACCCTAGAGTTTATTAAAGTGTATTACATGACTAGATATCATTAAAATCATCCGAATATCTCAAGGAAAAGGTGTTTACAGCCCAATATCCTCTTGGACCGTAAACACTAAATATGAGGCCAAAAAGTGCGCCCTATGTCCCTATAAACCTTGGAAACAAACCTAGAGCCTTCACTTAATGTGTTTAGCACATAAAAGTCACCAAAATACCCCATTTATATGTGTTTACGGTTTGGGAACCTCCCAAAACCGTAAACACCCCAAATGCATGCTTTGATGCCCCAAATTCCTTCCTTAAGCCTACAAACTAGCCTACCACCTTACCTTGATGTTTTTAGGACTCAAAACAATCAAGATAACATCACCTATAGGTGATTACATCCGCAAACACATGTCAAAATGGTCCATAGGTCGTGAACTCCATTAAGGAGTGAATTGTTGCCCTAAAGAACTTCCTAAGGCTTAAACATGAAATAGGAATGCTTAGTATGACTTGGAAGGCTTCAAAACTCAAAATGGTCAAAGAGTAATGAGTTTACGGCTATAAACTCAATGAGTGATGGTCATAAGGCCTTAAACTCATGTTTTGGTCATTCCACTTCCCTTTAATGAATCACATGTGATTCCAACACTTAACCAAGGTGTTTCTAGTCCCGAAAGGTGTTTTCTTTCATATAGTTGTTTATAAACACTATATTCATGTCAAAATGTGTCACTATATGTTATTTAGGACTTGTTGTGTCTCGGGACTTCATTCGTGGAACTTCTCATCCGTACGCGCATACCCGTTGGAATCACCCACATCAGGTGAGTTCATACCTCGTAATGAATCTTTTAACTATTTTAACTGTTTTAAGGGGGGGGGGGGATACAAGTTGAACACAATGATAATTGTGTAAATGTTTGTTATAAACATATTTCAAAATGTTACTAATGTTATTTATAAGTTGTCAAAACATTTCAAAACTCTTAAAGGTTATGTTACTTTATAGTTATACAAAACTCCATTTTTAAAGTACAAGCATAACTTAGTGGATAAATGAGTCTTTTCAGTAACAGTCCAGGTAGAACATTAGTGAACTATTATAGGTATAGTTTAGGAGAATGCTGTTCATTACTTCTAGTACAATGAAGCACACGAAGAGTTAGTCCAGTTCATGAGTCTATACTAACGCAATGCGTTCACTTAAATACTTTTACGTAGATACGCTTACATGAATACATTTACATAAATACGATATCAATATACGATAACAGAACATAACATAATAAGGTGCTATAGCATGGAACAAGCTCAGGATCTAACTATACCAATGAATCACAACACATTGTGATAGTTATATTGGGTATACATGATCATAGTAATATGGATGTTCGTGGCTTGCACTCATGCAGGGGTCGCGTGTAGTTCCTAGAATCTCTTGACAAGGGAGCGTTTAGCATAGGATATAGCCATCACATTATGCCTTAACCCTCAATTAAGGCAAAATAGTACTAAAAGTAGTCACTTATTACAAATACTACAGTACTTACACTGTCAATACGACAATTACAGAAGGATATAAAATTCCAGTTTCAATATTATTAATTCCTTTACCATGTGTCATATTCACATAATTGACGAGGTAGGTTAGATTTAATTAATAATAGTCGTACAGTCGGGTCTTGGTAGAAGGCTACTTTCAAAATAGTCGGGTCTTGGTAGAAGGCTACTTTCAAAACAGTCAGGTCTTGGTAGAAGGCTACTTTTAAAAGTTAGGAACATAATGCTAGTCTTATGATTCCTTAATGTATACACCATAGGATACATATATACCAATAGGTTCTGAAAGCTAATAGGATGTGTGCTCTCCGCCTGATTTCCTGTCCTTGTTTGGTTGTGGGCTTGGAACGGATTCACCCAATCTATTATCTACCCGATTCAATATATATATATTTATGCTTAGTATAGATTAAGTCATCATAAGGGTACCAGGTATGGATCAGGTTATAGGACACAGAGTCAAAGCAAAACTTTTCTACTACAAAGCATACTTTTCAAAGTCATTACTTTTGGTTTACAAAACTAGAAATTTCCTAGATAAGGGCTTAATCCATTTTATTAAGCCAGTACAATTTTAAAGACTTTAGGTGAGTAACTCTATAACACCTTGGTTTATACACCATTTTTATATATAAAACTAATACCCAATAGATAGTTAAATGTGTGTTTTCCGCCTTACTTCCTGTCCTCGTTGGGTTGTGGACTTAGGGCAGATTCACCCAATTAACTTTCTACCTGATATCAGAGTATATATTGCAGTATAAACAAAGCTATTATAAAAGTAGTCACTGTGGTCAATATTTTACTATAAGAAATATAGGTTTTCTTAAAAGAACTTTTCATTAAATATAAAGGAACCATTACAAATAACTCCATGAGTAACAAGTGAGTACACCAGGGTTATATATGACAACGATCTAACAACCAATTGAATGTGCACTATCCGCCTTACTTTCTGTTCCCCGTTGGGTTGTGAGCTTAGGGCAGATGCGCACAATCGATTGTTTGTTTACTCTGAGTATATATAGCTTGTACTCACTTAGTACCCATAGAAAGACTTGTAGTGTCATTTTACTTAACTTTCATCCAAGTAGGAAATATATGATTTTCTAGAGGAACAGGCGAACTTTTCGAAATAGAACTTACAGCTTACATCACTTTTACATAAACATTTTCGACAACGCTTTACATCTTACTCACATCACTAAAATCTTATGAACTCACCAGCTTAATTGTTGATCAACTCTTTCAAATAACTTGTATTCTCAGGAGACTATTAGATAGGCGCTCGCCCTGGGGATTTAGAAGATGAAGCATTATAGCTTCAAGTCTTGTTTTGTTGTTTATTACTTGCTTACCATATACATATCTCATGATACTTGACATGACGTCTTCCACCCCCGAACGTTTCCGCCATTACGGTTTTGGGGTGTGTAGAAGTATGATTAAGGTAAGTGTCTTTGTAATATCTATTATAGTCTTATGATATGGATATCTTGTAGTTTTCACCAGTTTTACAAATTGCAATCTTTCATCCTAACTATTGTTGTTCATCACTTATTAACTTAAAAAGTCTTGCAAGCAAGCTTTGTTAAGATTCAACATAGTTATTTACATCTACTTTATTCTTATCTTATGACTATTGTTCTGATAATTCCCTATGTGAATTTACTATTATTTTGCATCTAAATTATTTTTGAGCTTTAAAGATCCATGATAAAGCTTAATTGTAACATCAATGTTCTAGGTATCCTTCTTCCAAGATTATTTCATTTAGTTATAAGTTTTTAGGGGTGTTAGCTTGGCCACAACATGATGATGGACTGACCACGACGTTGCATTTTTGGTACAAGAAACGCATCATCACGAAGAACCATGACGTAGCAAGGCATTGGCCACAACGTGGCGATGGTTGGGGTTTAAAACCCTAGATTCCGGGATTGGTGCCCTATTTAAAGACACCAATTCCTAGGGCTGCCTCTTTGGTAGCCTCCATACTCTAAAATCGATCCCCACCCAAACCCTATCCTCTTTATGTGAGTTTTGAGTGTGTGAAGCCAATTTTATGAAGGTTGAAGGAAGGAGTCCATATTGTGGCTTGTGAGCTTGGTTCTAGCATAGATCCAACATCTTCATCATATTTCTTACATTTTGGAGGTATAAAGTCTTAACCTTGTTCATTACTTCTCTAAATCTTGTTCGAGGTTATTTTATGAGCTTTTTGGTCCCAATCTGCTTGTTCTTGGAGTTCGAGTGAACTCCAGAGCCTTTGAGTGCATCATTTGGCTTCTAGACCGTGGTGTTGGTTGGAAAGTGGTATTACATGACTTAGCTTGGTGGCCATGCATATGGTACAACCATTAAGAACATAGGCTTAGAGATCTTGACTTATTAGGGTGTCTTAATGGGTAAAGTTTGAAAATTTATCCATAAAGCCCTTGAGGAGATTAAGATCTAATCGTTGGAGCTCTTGGGATTAGGATTTACGAGCTTAATCCATTAACCTCTTCATATGCAGTTTCCACGACGTGGTGGTTGGTCCAGTCACGACTGCTTTGTCATGAAGCTGCCACGACGTGGCCAATGGGTGGCCATGACGTGGAGGTCAGCTCGTGTTGACTTTGAGTGTTGACTTTTTGATCTGAACACTTTTGGTCAAATTGCTAGTTTACAGCGTAGACTAAGATTTGACCTTGAATGTTTTGATAGGTGGGCTGTAGCATCGGTTTGATAACATTACGAGTTGTGATTGTTTCAAATTCGAGTGGGAGGTGAGTCTTCTTACTATACTATGTAGGATGATAATTGTCTTTATAACTCTTACATGGAAGACCAAAGTTTGGCCACTGTAAATTGTACGAAACACTAGGGTTTGGCCCCTGACACTTGTATGAAAGACCATGATTCGACCCCTGACAATTGTATGGAAGACCAAGATCTGGCCCCTGGCACCTGTTGTTGGATTAGTGTCGAAGTCCATAACTATAATTGGTATGTACTTGATTCGAGAGTAGCATGGTTCATTTAGGCTGCATGGTACTAAAACAATCTGAATGATGGATAATTGAGAAGAGGTTATTTATGGTTTATTAATACATTATAAGTTCTAATATATTAATATGAACTAATATATTAATATGAAATCATATTATTTAATTAGTATTGATTAAGTATTAATTTGGAATTAATTTTGCGATCAAAAGAGACTAGTTAAATATATGGGAATTGATTATGTAAATCATTCATTCTTATAATGTGCGCTTATGATCCCTAGTTCTTTATGTTGGGCTAAACCCATGTGGTGACCCATGGATGATCCATGGAGGTTTAAACCCATGGAGCATGAGGAATATGGAAGGTCATGCATATTAGGGTTTGCATGGTGTAACCTTAATTGAGCCACACTATATAAGAACCCATCTAGCTCATGAAATCGGCACTTAAGTGAGACACTAGAGGGCTAGCCAATTTTTGTGTGTGGAAGACAATCTCTTCTCATGTCCTCTATTGTTGGTGGTGTTGTGGGATTCCATTTGAGGTGCAACAATTGGGGCACTAAGTTCTTAAAGGTCCAAGGTTTCCAACTATAACAAAAGGTATGTCATTTAACTAGAATTCTGTAGTAAAGATACTCCATTGTATGCTAGTTAGGATGATGCTTTGAAAAAACAAAGTTTGCGTGAATATTAGAGAAAACATAGATCCAAAGCATCTAGGGTTGAATGTAAACCATAGGAGTGTTAGAATGCTCAAAACCCTTTAGTGGTATCAGAGCCTAGGGTTGTTTTCCAATATACTTGATGCCACTTGCTTTCAAAAGCTAAAAAATTGATTTTTTGCTTTCTGGACAGTGGGCTCGCTGAGTCCACTGGGGAACTCGCCGAGTCCCCTCACAAAACTGACCAACTTGCTGAGTCAGTTCATGCACTCAACGAGTTGGTGCTCCAGAATGCAGATTTTTGAGTTCTAAGGTTGGAATTGGACTAGGATCATTACCATAAACTGTTTTTGAACTTATAAACCTGTTTTTGACGTGGTAGTGATCATGCTTATCCAATTTAAAAGATAAATGTCAAAGTTTCATGTTTTGTATTAGTTTATATGGTTAGGCTAATTACATGAAATTTGTTTGATATTTATTGTCTTGTTCTTATGAGTTTAATTTAGATCATAGAAAATTTGTTTTATTTTGTAAGTTACAATAGGTGATCTAAATGTTGTTTCATGAATTCCATAACTTGTCCTCTAGTTATGGAAATTGAAGTGTCTCATTTTTTAAATTTCATCTTAAATGGTTTTATGTCATCCATAACTTGTCCTCAAGTTATGGAACGTGAAGAGTCCTTTTCATAAATGTTTTATGAACTCCATAACTTGTCCTCAAATTATGGATTTTCAAGAGTATTTTCATAAAACCTATATCAAACTCATAAGTTATGGATACCAAAAGTTTTTGAATAGTTCAAAACTTTCCCTCAAGTTTTGGAATTTGTAAATGTAAAAGACTAACTTTTGAAACATTTAATTCCAAACCCTAGAATTTTAAAAGTTTAAAATTCAACCCTTATACTATTATAAGATTATAGGCTTAATATTTATATGTATGTATAAGAGTAAAAGTCATTCTTACCGTTAGTAGGCTTCATTCACGAAGCTGGTCTATAAGGAGGTATAAGGTTACTGCCTATAAAATGGCAGTTTAATGGGTGTCCACTCTCACCCATCGCTTCCTTGACTGGTGAAGGGTCGTTAGCCAAACGGGTAGGATAGGACATTTAAATTCTCATTAAAAGTATAATGAAATACTAAGTAACTAAACACTTATAAATTCCCAATATTAGTTACTTAGGAAAATGTGAATTTGGTGCTAACCCATGTAATTGCACTTTGCACCTAGTTAAGTCGTTAGTGGAGCATGTTGTTCACTGGCATACTAATCTGGACTGACAGTACGTGGAAAAGGGTAGTTTGATGTTAATCATAGATCAATGGAGCGTGTGTGGTTAACTGACACATTGATTAGGTGGTTGTAACATTAAGTGTACCAAGATAATTTGCATGGTTATTCACAGCTTGTTTGTGATCCTCGACATCCCAGTCATAAACTTGAAGGGCACAATCGAGATTAAACATGCCATTGAAAAGTTCAATGATTCTCAAAAGAATCTAGGAATTTCAATTCATTTAAAACTTAATAATCAATTTCTTTTTTCATGGTGGAAATTGGAAAATCGTCATTTACCTACCTTCAAATATTTTGCAATAGGATTACGACATTTCTCTTCCGAATTGTAAAATATTTTGTTGGGTCCTAGCCTTAATATTTCATTTGTGTGTTATATTAAGGACTTAAATCAACTAACTTGAATTTCTCCCATTGTAGATGTCTAGTCCAGATAACCATGGTCTTCCCAAATCTTTTGGAACAAGATTTCCCCTTGAAGATGATATTCCACGGTTGGATCGTGGAAATAAAAATCATACTTCACTTCCTCCACCTCCTCCAATTATTCTACCAAGCCCACAAGTTTGAAGAATTGAAAAGTTCAAGGTCACTCAAGCCCTACTTGCAATGAAACATCAAGATGGAAGGCCTATGTGTACTCATGTCTTGGAGATGAAGTCACATATTGACAGGCTGAGAGTATTGGGTGTCGTTGTCTCGAGGAAGTTGGCTATTGAGTAGGTTCTTCAGCCACTTCCCGATTCATACAAGGAGTTCATTAAGGACTTCTATATGACAGACCACGACATGACCCTTATTAATCTTACCTATTTGCTTGCTGCTGCTGAATCAACAATGATTTGGTGCACTGGAAAAGAAAATTTGATTAGAATATCTACTTCTCAAACTTCCATGGGCATTGACAATTCTAACATTGGAAGTCCAGAAAATATTTCTCTTCCCAATGGAAAGGGATCGGCCATAGTCAACCCGGTTAACCAAATGGTAAAGAAATGCTAAGTCTGATATTGTCTCATGTGCCAATGCAAAAGAAGACATTTGTTTCAACTGCCATTTTAAGGGAAATTGGAAGCGAAGCTGCCCTAACTACTTGAAAGATCTGAAAGAAGGTAGAATCAAAAAGCTTGACTCTGCATAAGGTAAGTCCTCTATCTAACTCTATTAAGTTCCTAATTATTGATTCTTAATACATGATGTGACAGGGTTTCATTTTGATGTTTTGTAGGATCATACAAAGGGAAGGAAGCTTAAAGGAAGAGTATGTCGAATCTGGTCGCGAATATGGATTTCAATCGCATGGTTAGATGATCGGATTTTTGAGTGGCTGCTTGAGAGTTATGATAGATTGATTAGAAATTTGTGATGGGTTTCGAGCAATACATCATTCCTATGGTGTACATGCAAACCCTAATAGCTCTTGGATCTAGTTTGTCTAATGAACATGCAATTGAATATCCAAAGCCATAAAACCTAGATCTAACATATTATGACCTAAAATAAGGTTTAGAGATTACCTTTAATTGTTATATAGCAATAATAATCAATTCCTTGGTTTCAGAAAGCTTAGTGCCTCAAGTGTTGCACCTCTAATGGAGTCACAAACACCACTAAGCAACTAGATGAAGAAGAAGGAGAGAGGAGGCACCAAAAACGACTAGAAACCCTAAAGGATTCATTCCCCTCGTTTTTGGGGCCTTAGGGGTCTTTATATACTTAGGCTATTAGGGTTTTGAACTTAGGAAACCCTAATTTGACTGCTTAGGCCCTAAGCAGTACATGGACTCCTTTAATTATATCCCTTGGACGAAGTCCTTATGGGCTTCCCATAGAATTCGTCCAACCTATATTATTAGGAGATCCATAGCCCAATTGAAATTATCTTATAATTACAAATCCAGTACCCTAATTTTAATTAATGTCTTTTAGTCACAAAACTAATTCTTAATTAATTCTTGACCAATATTAATTAAACAATATGATTTCTCCTTTAATATATTATTCATATAATATATTAATAAATCATAATTAATCCTCTCTCTCTCTCTCTCTCTCCATAATTCATCCTACAAGTTGCTAGGGTGAAGGCAACCCAAATGGACCATGCTCATAATCGGGTCAAGTACATTCCATAATAGTTATGGACTTAGACACTAATCCAACAGTATCCCACTTGGATAAGTCTAAGAACTATTTTGCATGACTTCAGAACCTGATTAGCAATCGTAGCTTTCAAAAGCCGCTGTCAACTCTGATCTTATCCGATACGTGTGTCCTTTAGATAAGGGATCATATATTCCTCCATTCTAGATGTTATATAGACTGAGACATGGATTTTAATCATTCTCTCTATATTATTTCTCGACATCCAATTTATGACGACTAAGAATAGACTACAATTGAACACATCAACTTAGTCCCGGCTTGGCCAAGCGCTTAGGTGTGATCACTAAGTCATCGAGGGGCCCACAAATATTACTTTTATCCCACTTTGGGTAAAGGGAATGGATAAACTTTGACTCGAATTCTCGCTTGCTTTTACTCATCAAATCACACACAACAATATGTTTTATAACACCAAGTTACTGGTGTGTTTACATATTATCAATGTGCAACCGAATTGTAATTACAACTCACACGTCTTGGTTTCAAGAATATACAATATTATCATCTCACAATGACTCGTGATAAAAACCATAAAGTGATTCAAGTGAGCGTGGGTTTAATCCAATACTCTAATCTTATCAAAGCACTCATGAACTCTGCAGCAAACTTGTGCTATGTCTAAACACTCTAGACAATCTACAGATAGATTCATGACAATCTTGCTTCATACCTACTTCCAATGTATGACCGACTGTGGAGGTTCGAATAACCCAGTTATTCTGGAAGTCAAAACATGCAAAGTGAAACACAACAATAATACTTAGTCCTATATGGCCTCAAAACTTTTGAGCGTAAATAAAACACCTTTTTATTTAAACACCATATTGATTACTCATTATTGATTGTTTAATGTTTCGGATAAGCAACTTGACACTTGAATTTCAACAATAGTTGTCCCATGCACCAGGCATGCACACTATGTTTCCTATAGTCCATGCTTCGTGAAATAGATCAATTGAAAACTTTTCCAATGATGCTCATTTCACAATTCCCAATCCTCATTATTAATGTAAGAATACAAAATTCTTTCCACTATCAGAATACGTTAGATTCTAACATTTTATGGAACGATCCTTTCATAATGTCATAGCACGAAGTCACCAAGACATGGCCAATGAAATTACAAGGTTCACTATCAAAAATTGTTACAAAACAATTCTATAGATGTGATGTTTCTCACTCAAAGTACATTCCTTTGAACATCCTTTTTGCATAAAATTTTCTAATATATACATACATTCTTAATTTCCAACTTCCAAATATGGAAACATTCCATATTTTCCATATGACAACTCATTCTAAATAGAATCTTATCTATTCATAATAATGTCGATATGATCCATCCAGTACTATACTTCCAACTACTCACAAGCGACCAATCCTTAGCGAACTTTGGATTGTCCTTTGATAGTTGTTTAATTATTTTAGTCAAAACCAATTCTAGTCCCTTTTCCCTCTTAATGTGCTAGGCATTTGGAAAATTTTAGAATGTTCAAATATTATAGCATATGCAATCGATCCTATACCCGATGCATAATGTCTCACATAAAGACGTGATACTTTATAATCCTTCTGCCATAATATTTTATGTGCCATGTTCTTACAATTCGAACTATGAAGATGAGTTTCGTAATCATAAACGAATTTTGAGAATGCACTATGTATCCTTGACTAAATTTATTAACATTTCTCGATCTAAGCTTTAGATTTTTGAAATGAAGTATAATATTCTCTCCCTTAATTATAGCAAAACAACTTTTCAACCCTTGCAACTTTGTAAATTGAATCTTTGTTTTTCTATAATTAATATTGCTAACTTGCAATAGTTAAAATAATAATCATGCTCCCACTAACACACTGATTATTTCCTTATTAGCATAACACTTATGCACCCACTAGTTTTGCCATGTAATAAGAAAACAATTGAACTTCCAGAAGACAATGCTTATTGAATTCCTTAAGTTCATATTTCTAATACCTGATGCTTTGATAAGCCTTTATCTAAGCTTCATAAACTCATACACCTTTGTCTTAGAAAGCTCACATGTGTGTCTAAACAAATTCAGAACTTATGTTACTAAGTCCCAAATGTTCAGACTAATTGTCAAATCTCACAATTCGAACTATGAAGAGGGATGTCGTAATCATAATCAAATTTGAGAATACAATTTACATAACTACTATCTCCTTAAAATCTCTCTTAGTGAAAGCATTTCCTCACAATCATTTTAATGAAGGAGGGAAACCTTATAGCACTTAGATGTTATAGTGTATGTGTTCCTATCCATATGAATTTTGCCAAAACCAAGGTTTGCGACAAATTCAAGCTCATCTGGACTGAACTTGTTCAATTTTGATTCCTTGCCTCATGGTACCATGAATGCCCACCATGTCTTCCAAGCAACTCACCCTTACATATCAATGTACTTTCCATTGATCAAGGTTCATTTTCTTTATGCCTTCAAATGAGAACTCATAGAACTCACATGCATAATTAACTCAACTGGAATGTGTAACAACCCGAACCTTTGCTTCCTCGCCGTAGCCATTTCCGCCAAAACTCGTCTTAAGCAAAGTGTTCCGATTTCGTCCGAAACTAAGTCAATTAAGTCAAAACCTTTATTTTGACTTGGTAAGTATCCCAATAGGTTGGAATTAAGAGAAAACGTCCCGGACTAGTAAATTGAAAAATTTTAGATTCGACTATATCGCGTAACGGCAACTTAATCAGGTGCGACCCAAAGCATTGATTAACGTCAGTATCGGGTAAAATTCCACCGTGTATCCAAGTCAAACCATATTTAAAGAGGATTAAACCTCAATTGAAGCTTTTTCACTCTCTCTCTCTCTAACCTCTCTCCTAAAATCCATATTGTTAAGCCAAAAATCAACCATTTCAAGCCTTAAAACTTCAAGGTAAACATCTTAGCTCCTAGTATAACATCCTTAGGCTTTATTTTTGTGTTTAAATCATGGGACAAGACCATAGACATGAGTTTACGGCCCTAGAACTAGCCTAGGCCGTAAACTCATATAAAAGGGGTTTTTGGAGCCAAATAACCCTTCCAAATCATAGTTGGGACTTAGATAGGACCTTAAGGCTTGCAAATAGAGACTTTCAACCATTAAAACATGAATTATATGAGACAAAAGAGAGTTTACGGCCAAGACTCCTTCTTGGGCCGTAAACTCCTCTAAAATGGGGTTTTATGCCATTTAACCCTCCCTAGACTCAATCAAGCCCTAGATATGATTTTTAGAAAATGTGTAATGGACTTGGAACTCATTAAACATCAATTTTGAGAGGTTTGTATGAGTTTACGGCCAAGGCATATGCTTGGGCCGTAAACTCCTCAAACTTGTGTGTAAAATCACTTCTAAAGTGTTAGAATGCCATCCAACACCACCAAAAGCCTTGGAATAAATTAGGGAACCAACCAAAAATAGATTAGAGGCCTTAAACACATAAAAAATGTCACATATAAGAGTTTACGGCCTAGGAGCATACCCTTGACCGTAAACTCATGAAACTTGGTCAAAAGATGCATCAAATTCACTCTAATGGCTTGCATAAATTTCTAGAATTACATGTGATTATTTTAAACATCAAAAACTATTTTTTCAAGAGCATAGGAGAGTTTACGGCCATAAAACATGCTTCTAGGCCGTAAACTCCTAAAAGTATGTTAAATGATGTTTAATGTTTTTTCAATGTTTTCAGGGGGGAATACAAGCAAGAGTACAAGAATATCTTGTACTTAATGAACATGCAATTGACTATCCAAAGCCATAAAACCTAGATCTAACATATTATGAACTAAAATAAGGTTTAGAGATTACCTTTAATTGTTATATAGCAATAATAATCAATTCCTTGGTTTCAAAAAGCTTAGTGCCTCAAGTGTTGCACCTCTAATGGAGTCACAAACACCACTAAGCAACTAGATGAAGAAGAATGAGAGAGGAGGCACCAAAAACGACTAGAAACCCTAAAGGATTCATTCCCCTCGTTTTTGGGGCCTTAGGGGTCTTTATATACTTAGGCTATTAGGGTTTTGAACTTAGGAAACCCTAATTTGACTGCTTAGGCCCTAAGCAGTAGATGGACTCCTTTAATTATATGCCTTGGACGAAGTCCTTATGGGCTTCCCATAGAATTCGTCCAACCTATATTATTAGGAGATCCATAGCCCAATTGAAATTATCTTATAATTACAAATCCAGTCCCCTAAGTTTAATTAATGTCTTTTAGTCACAAAACTAATTCTTAATTAATTCTTGACCAATATTAATTAAACAATATGATTTCTCCTTTAATATATTATTCATATAATATATTAATAAATCATAATTAATCCTCTCTCTCTCTCTCTCTCTCTCTCCATAATTCATCCTACAAGTTGCTAGGGTGAAGGCAACCCAAATGGACCATGCTCATAATCGGGTCAAGTACATTCCATAATAGTTATGGACTTAGACACTAATCCAACAGTATCCCACTTGGATAAGTCTAAGAACTATTTTGCATGACTTCAGAACCTGATTAGCAATCGTAGCTTTCAAAAGCCGCTGTCAACTCTGATCTTATCCGATACGTGTGTCCTTTAGATAAGGGATCATATATTCCTCCATTCTAGATGTTATATAGACTGAGACATGGATTTTAATCATTCTCTCTATATTATTTCCCGACATCCGATTTATGACGACTAAGAATAGACTACAATTGAACACATCAACTTAGTCCCGGCTTGGCCAAGCGCTTAGGTGTGATCACTAAGTCATCGAGGGGCCCACAAATATTACTTTTATCCCACTTTGGGTAAAGGGAATGGATAAACTTTGACTCGAATTCTCGCTTGCTTTTACTCATCAAATCACACACAACAATATGTTTTATAACACCAAGTTACTGGTGTGTTTACATATTATCAATGTGCAACCGAATTGTAATTACAACTCACACGTCTTGGTTTCAAGAATATACAATATTATCATCTCACAATGACTCGTGATAAAAACCATAAAGTGATTCAAGTGAGCGTGGGTTTAATCCAATACTCTAATCTTATCAAAGCACTCATGAACTCTGCAGCAAACTTGTGCTATGTCTAAACACTCTAGACAATCTACAGATAGATTCATGACAATCTTGCTTCATACCTACTTCCAATGTATGACCGACTGTGGAGGTTCGAATAACCCAGTTATTCTGGAAGTCAAAACATGCAAAGTGAAACACAACAATAATACTTAGTCCTATATGGCCTCAAAACTTTTGAGCGTAAATAAAACACCTTTTTATTTAAACACCATATTGATTACTCATTATTGATTGTTTAATGTTTCGGATAAGCAACTTGACACTTGAATTTCAACAATAGTTGTCCCATGCACCAGGCATGCACACTATGTTTCCTATAGTCCATGCTTCGTGAAATAGATCAATTGAAAACTTTTCCAATGATGCTCATTTCACAATTCCCAATCCTCATTATTAATGTAAGAATACAAAATTCTTTCCACTATCAGAATACGTTAGATTCTAACATTTTATGGAACGATCCTTTCATAATGTCATAGCACGAAGTCACCAAGACATGGCCAATGAAATTACAAGGTTCACTATCAAAAATTGTTACAAAACAATTCTATAGATGTGATGTTTCTCACTCAAAGTACATTCCTTTGAACATCCTTTTTGCATAAAATTTTCTAATATATACATACATTCTTAATTTCCAACTTCCAAATATGGAAACATTCCATATTTTCCATATGACAACTCATTCTAAATAGAATCTTATCTATTCATAATAATGTCGATATGATCCATCCAGTACTATACTTCCAACTACTCACAAGCGACCAATCCTTAGCGAACTTTGGATTGTCCTTTGATAGTTGTTTAATTATTTTAGTCAAAACCAATTCTAGTCCCTTTTCCCTCTTAATGTGCTAGGCATTTGGAAAATTTTAGAATGTTCAAATATTATAGCATATGCAATCGATCCTATACCCGATGCATAATGTCTCACATAAAGACGTGATACTTTATAATCCTTCTGCCATAATATTTTATGTGCCATGTTCTTACAATTCGAACTATGAAGATGAGTTTCGTAATCATAAACGAATTTTGAGAATGCACTATGTATCCTTGACTAAATTTATTAACATTTCTCGATCTAAGCTTTAGATTTTTGAAATGAAGTATAATATTCTCTCCCTTAATTATAGCAAAACAACTTTTCAACCCTTGCAACTTTGTAAATTGAATCTTTGTTTTTCTATAATTAATATTGCTAACTTGCAATAGTTAAAATAATAATCATGCTCCCACTAACACACTGATTATTTCCTTATTAGCATAACACTTATGCACCCACTAGTTTTGCCATGTAATAAGAAAACAATTGAACTTCCAGAAGACAATGCTTATTGAATTCCTTAAGTTCATATTTCTAATACCTGATGCTTTGATAAGCCTTTATCTAAGCTTCATAAACTCATACACCTTTGTCTTAGAAAGCTCACATGTGTGTCTAAACAAATTCAGAACTTATGTTACTAAGTCCCAAATGTTCAGACTAATTGTCAAATCTCACAATTCGAACTATGAAGAGGGATGTCGTAATCATAATCAAATTTGAGAATACAATTTACATAACTACTATCTCCTTAAAATCTCTCTTAGTGAAAGCATTTCCTCACAATCATTTTAATGAAGGAGGGAAACCTTATAGCACTTAGATGTTATAGTGTATGTGTTCCTATCCATATGAATTTTGCCAAAACCAAGGTTTGCGACAAATTCAAGCTCATCTGGACTGAACTTGTTCAATTTTGATTCCTTGCCTCATGGTACCATGAATGCCCACCATGTCTTCCAAGCAACTCACCCTTACATATCAATGTACTTTCCATTGATCAAGGTTCATTTTCTTTATGCCTTCAAATGAGAACTCATAGAACTCACATGCATAATTAACTCAACTGGAATGTGTAACAACCCGAACCTTTGCTTCCTCGCCGTAGCCATTTCCGCCAAAACTCGTCTTAAGCAAAGTGTTCCGATTTCGTCCGAAACTAAGTCAATTAAGTCAAAACCTTTATTTTGACTTGGTAAGTATCCCAATAGGTTGGAATTAAGAGAAAACGTCCCGGACTAGTAAATTGAAAAATTTTAGATTCGACTATATCGCGTAACGGCAACTTAATCAGGTGCGACCCAAAGCATTGATTAACGTCAGTATCGGGTAAAATTCCACCGTGTATCCAAGTCAAACCATATTTAAAGAGGATTAAACCTCAATTGAAGCTTTTTCACTCTCTCTCTCTCTAACCTCTCTCCTAAAATCCATATTGTTAAGCCAAAAATCAACCATTTCAAGCCTTAAAACTTCAAGGTAAACATCTTAGCTCCTAGTATAACATCCTTAGGCTTTATTTTTGTGTTTAAATCATGGGACAAGACCATAGACATGAGTTTACGGCCCTAGAACTAGCCTAGGCCGTAAACTCATATAAAAGGGGTTTTTGGAGCCAAATAACCCTTCCAAATCATAGTTGGGACTTAGATAGGACCTTAAGGCTTGCAAATAGAGACTTTCAACCATTAAAACATGAATTATATGAGACAAAAGAGAGTTTACGGCCAAGACTCCTTCTTGGGCCGTAAACTCCTCTAAAATGGGGTTTTATGCCATTTAACCCTCCCTAGACTCAATCAAGCCCTAGATATGATTTTTAGAAAATGTGTAATGGACTTGGAACTCATTAAACATCAATTTTGAGAGGTTTGTATGAGTTTACGGCCAAGGCATATGCTTGGGCCGTAAACTCCTCAAACTTGTGTGTAAAATCACTTCTAAAGTGTTAGAATGCCATCCAACACCACCAAAAGCCTTGGAATAAATTAGGGAACCAACCAAAAATAGATTAGAGGCCTTAAACACATAAAAAATGTCACATATAAGAGTTTACGGCCTAGGAGCATACCCTTGACCGTAAACTCATGAAACTTGGTCAAAAGATGCATCAAATTCACTCTAATGGCTTGCATAAATTTCTAGAATTACATGTGATTATTTTAAACATCAAAAACTATTTTTTCAAGAGCATAGGAGAGTTTACGGCCATAAAACATGCTTCTAGGCCGTAAACTCCTAAAAGTATGTTAAATGATGTTTAATGTTTTTTCAATGTTTTCAGGGGGGAATACAAGCAAGAGTACAAGAATATCTTGTACTTAATGAACATGCAATTGACTATCCAAAGCCATAAAACCTAGATCTAACATATTATGAACTAAAATAAGGTTTAGAGATTACCTTTAATTGTTATATAGCAATAATAATCAATTCCTTGGTTTCAAAAAGCTTAGTGCCTCAAGTGTTGCACCTCTAATGGAGTCACAAACACCACTAAGCAACTAGATGAAGAAGAATGAGAGAGGAGGCACCAAAAACGACTAGAAACCCTAAAGGATTCATTCCCCTCGTTTTTGGGGCCTTAGGGGTCTTTATATACTTAGGCTATTAGGGTTTTGAACTTAGGAAACCCTAATTTGACTGCTTAGGCCCTAAGCAGTAGATGGACTCCTTTAATTATATGCCTTGGACGAAGTCCTTATGGGCTTCCCATAGAATTCGTCCAACCTATATTATTAGGAGATCCATAGCCCAATTGAAATTATCTTATAATTACAAATCCAGTCCCCTAAGTTTAATTAATGTCTTTTAGTCACAAAACTAATTCTTAATTAATTCTTGACCAATATTAATTAAACAATATGATTTCTCCTTTAATATATTATTCATATAATATATTAATAAATCATAATTAATCCTCTCTCTCTCTCTCTCTCTCTCTCCATAATTCATCCTACAAGTTGCTAGGGTGAAGGCAACCCAAATGGACCATGCTCATAATCGGGTCAAGTACATTCCATAATAGTTATGGACTTAGACACTAATCCAACAGTATCCCACTTGGATAAGTCTAAGAACTATTTTGCATGACTTCAGAACCTGATTAGCAATCGTAGCTTTCAAAAGCCGCTGTCAACTCTGATCTTATCCGATACGTGTGTCCTTTAGATAAGGGATCATATATTCCTCCATTCTAGATGTTATATAGACTGAGACATGGATTTTAATCATTCTCTCTATATTATTTCCCGACATCCGATTTATGACGACTAAGAATAGACTACAATTGAACACATCAACTTAGTCCCGGCTTGGCCAAGCGCTTAGGTGTGATCACTAAGTCATCGAGGGGCCCACAAATATTACTTTTATCCCACTTTGGGTAAAGGGAATGGATAAACTTTGACTCGAATTCTCGCTTGCTTTTACTCATCAAATCACACACAACAATATGTTTTATAACACCAAGTTACTGGTGTGTTTACATATTATCAATGTGCAACCGAATTGTAATTACAACTCACACGTCTTGGTTTCAAGAATATACAATATTATCATCTCACAATGACTCGTGATAAAAACCATAAAGTGATTCAAGTGAGCGTGGGTTTAATCCAATACTCTAATCTTATCAAAGCACTCATGAACTCTGCAGCAAACTTGTGCTATGTCTAAACACTCTAGACAATCTACAGATAGATTCATGACAATCTTGCTTCATACCTACTTCCAATGTATGACCGACTGTGGAGGTTCGAATAACCCAGTTATTCTGGAAGTCAAAACATGCAAAGTGAAACACAACAATAATACTTAGTCCTATATGGCCTCAAAACTTTTGAGCGTAAATAAAACACCTTTTTATTTAAACACCATATTGATTACTCATTATTGATTGTTTAATGTTTCGGATAAGCAACTTGACACTTGAATTTCAACAATAGTTGTCCCATGCACCAGGCATGCACACTATGTTTCCTATAGTCCATGCTTCGTGAAATAGATCAATTGAAAACTTTTCCAATGATGCTCATTTCACAATTCCCAATCCTCATTATTAATGTAAGAATACAAAATTCTTTCCACTATCAGAATACGTTAGATTCTAACATTTTATGGAACGATCCTTTCATAATGTCATAGCACGAAGTCACCAAGACTTGGCCAATGAAATTACAAGGTTCACTATCAAAAATTGTTACAAAACAATTCTATAGATGTGATGTTTCTCACTCAAAGTACATTCCTTTGAACATCCTTTTTGCATAAAATTTTCTAATATATACATACATTCTTAATTTCCAACTTCCAAATATGGAAACATTCCATATTTTCCATATGACAACTCATTCTAAATAGAATCTTATCTATTCATAATAATGTCGATATGATCCATCCAGTACTATACTTCCAACTACTCACAAGCGACCAATCCTTAGCGAACTTTGGATTGTCCTTTGATAGTTGTTTAATTATTTTAGTCAAAACCAATTCTAGTCCCTTTTCCCTCTTAATGTGCTAGGCATTTGGAAAATTTTAGAATGTTCAAATATTATAGCATATGCAATCGATCCTATACCCGATGCATAATGTCTCACATAAAGACGTGATACTTTATAATCCTTCTGCCATAATATTTTATGTGCCATGTTCTTACAATTCGAACTATGAAGATGAGTTTCGTAATCATAAACGAATTTTGAGAATGCACTATGTATCCTTGACTAAATTTATTAACATTTCTCGATCTAAGCTTTAGATTTTTGAAATGAAGTATAATATTCTCTCCCTTAATTATAGCAAAACAACTTTTCAACCCTTGCAACTTTGTAAATTGAATCTTTGTTTTTCTATAATTAATATTGCTAACTTGCAATAGTTAAAATAATAATCATGCTCCCACTAACACACTGATTATTTCCTTATTAGCATAACACTTATGCACCCACTAGTTTTGCCATGTAATAAGAAAACAATTGAACTTCCAGAAGACAATGCTTATTGAATTCCTTAAGTTCATATTTCTAATACCTGATGCTTTGATAAGCCTTTATCTAAGCTTCATAAACTCATACACCTTTGTCTTAGAAAGCTCACATGTGTGTCTAAACAAATTCAGAACTTATGTTACTAAGTCCCAAATGTTCAGACTAATTGTCAAATCTCACAATTCGAACTATGAAGAGGGATGTCGTAATCATAATCAAATTTGAGAATACAATTTACATAACTACTATCTCCTTAAAATCTCTCTTAGTGAAAGCATTTCCTCACAATCATTTTAATGAAGGAGGGAAACCTTATAGCACTTAGATGTTATAGTGTATGTGTTCCTATCCATATGAATTTTGCCAAAACCAAGGTTTGCGACAAATTCAAGCTCATCTGGACTGAACTTGTTCAATTTTGATTCCTTGCCTCATGGTACCATGAATGCCCACCATGTCTTCCAAGCAACTCACCCTTACATATCAATGTACTTTCCATTGATCAAGGTTCATTTTCTTTATGCCTTCAAATGAGAACTCATAGAACTCACATGCATAATTAACTCAACTGGAATGTGTAACAACCCGAACCTTTGCTTCCTCGCCGTAGCCATTTCCGCCAAAACTCGTCTTAAGCAAAGTGTTCCGATTTCGTCCGAAACTAAGTCAATTAAGTCAAAACCTTTATTTTGACTTGGTAAGTATCCCAATAGGTTGGAATTAAGAGAAAACGTCCCGGACTAGTAAATTGAAAAATTTTAGATTCGACTATATCGCGTAACGGCAACTTAATCAGGTGCGACCCAAAGCATTGATTAACGTCAGTATCGGGTAAAATTCCACCGTGTATCCAAGTCAAACCATATTTAAAGAGGATTAAACCTCAATTGAAGCTTTTTCACTCTCTCTCTCTCTAACCTCTCTCCTAAAATCCATATTGTTAAGCCAAAAATCAACCATTTCAAGCCTTAAAACTTCAAGGTAAACATCTTAGCTCCTAGTATAACATCCTTAGGCTTTATTTTTGTGTTTAAATCATGGGACAAGACCATAGACATGAGTTTACGGCCCTAGAACTAGCCTAGGCCGTAAACTCATATAAAAGGGGTTTTTGGAGCCAAATAACCCTTCCAAATCATAGTTGGGACTTAGATAGGACCTTAAGGCTTGCAAATAGAGACTTTCAACCATTAAAACATGAATTATATGAGACAAAAGAGAGTTTACGGCCAAGACTCCTTCTTGGGCCGTAAACTCCTCTAAAATGGGGTTTTATGCCATTTAACCCTCCCTAGACTCAATCAAGCCCTAGATATGATTTTTAGAAAATGTGTAATGGACTTGGAACTCATTAAACATCAATTTTGAGAGGTTTGTATGAGTTTACGGCCAAGGCATATGCTTGGGCCGTAAACTCCTCAAACTTGTGTGTAAAATCACTTCTAAAGTGTTAGAATGCCATCCAACACCACCAAAAGCCTTGGAATAAATTAGGGAACCAACCAAAAATAGATTAGAGACCTTAAACACATAAAAAATGTCACATATAAGAGTTTACGGCCTAGGAGCATACCCTTGACTGTAAACTCATGAAACTTGGTCAAAAGATGCATCAAATTCACTCTAATGGCTTGCATAAATTTCTAGAATTACATGTGATTATTTTAAACATCAAAAACTATTTTTTCAAGAGCATAGGAGAGTTTACGGCCATAAAACATGCTTCTAGGCCGTAAACTCCTAAAAGTATGTTAAATGATGTTTAATGTTTTTTCAATGTTTTCAGGGGGGAATACAAGCAAGAGTACAAGAATATCTTGTACTTAATGAACATGCAATTGAATATCCAAAGCCATAAAACCTAGATCTAACATATTATGAACTAAAATAAGGTTTAGAGATTACCTTTAATTGTTATATAGCAATAATAATCAATTCCTTGGTTTCAAAAAGCTTAGTGCCTCAAGTGTTGCACCTCTAATGGAGTCACAAACACCACTAAGCAACTAGATGAAGAAGAATGAGAGAGGAGGCACCAAAAACGACTAGAAACCCTAAAGGATTCATTCCCCTCGTTTTTGGGGCCTTAGGGGTCTTTATATACTTAGGCTATTAGGGTTTTGAACTTAGGAAACCCTAATTTGACTGCTTAGGCCCTAAGCAGTAGATGGACTCCTTTAATTATATGCCTTGGACGAAGTCCTTATGGGCTTCCCATAGAATTTGTCCAACCTATATTATTAGGAGATCCATAGCCCAATTGAAATTATCTTATAATTACAAATCCAGTCCCCTAAGTTTAATTAATGTCTTTTAGTCACAAAACTAATTCTTAATTAATTCTTGACCAATATTAATTAAACAATATGATTTCTCCTTTAATATATTATTCATATAATATATTAATAAATCATAATTAATCCTCTCTCTCTCTCTCTCTCTCTCTCTCCATAATTCATCCTACAAGTTGCTAGGGTGAAGGCAACCCAAATGGACCATGCTCATAATCGGGTCAAGTACATTCCATAATAGTTATGGACTTAGACACTAATCCAACAGTATCCCACTTGGATAAGTCTAAGAACTATTTTGCATGACTTCAGAACCTGATTAGCAATCGTAGCTTTCAAAAGCCGCTGTCAACTCTGATCTTATCCGATACGTGTGTCCTTTAGATAAGGGATCATATATTCCTCCATTCTAGATGTTATATAGACTGAGACATGGATTTTAATCATTCTCTCTATATTATTTCCCGACATCCGATTTATGACGACTAAGAATAGACTACAATTGAACACATCAACTTAGTCCCGGCTTGGCCAAGCGCTTAGGTGTGATCACTAAGTCATCGAGGGGCCCACAAATATTACTTTTATCCCACTTTGGGTAAAGGGAATGGATAAACTTTGACTCGAATTCTCGCTTGCTTTTACTCATCAAATCACACACAACAATATGTTTTATAACACCAAGTTACTGGTGTGTTTACATATTATCAATGTGCAACCGAATTGTAATTACAACTCACACGTCTTGGTTTCAAGAATATACAATATTATCATCTCACAATGACTCGTGATAAAAACCATAAAGTGATTCAAGTGAGCGTGGGTTTAATCCAATACTCTAATCTTATCAAAGCACTCATGAACTCTGCAGCAAACTTGTGCTATGTCTAAACACTCTAGACAATCTACAGATAGATTCATGACAATCTTGCTTCATACCTACTTCCAATGTATGACCGACTGTGGAGGTTCGAATAACCCAGTTATTCTGGAAGTCAAAACATGCAAAGTGAAACACAACAATAATACTTAGTCCTATATGGCCTCAAAACTTTTGAGCGTAAATAAAACACCTTTTTATTTAAACACCATATTGATTACTCATTATTGATTGTTTAATGTTTCGGATAAGCAACTTGACACTTGAATTTCAACAATAGTTGTCCCATGCACCAGGCATGCACACTATGTTTCCTATAGTCCATGCTTCGTGAAATAGATCAATTGAAAACTTTTCCAATGATGCTCATTTCACAATTCCCAATCCTCATTATTAGTGTAAGAATACAAAATTCTTTCCACTATCAGAATACGTTAGATTCTAACATTTTATGGAACGATCCTTTCATAATGTCATAGCACGAAGTCACCAAGACTTGGCCAATGAAATTACAAGGTTCACTATCAAAAATTGTTACAAAACAATTCTATAGATGTGATGTTTCTCACTGAAAGTACATTCCTTTGAACATCCTTTTTGCATACAATTTTCTAATATATACATACATTCTTAATTTCCAACTTCCAAATATGGAAACATTCCATATTTTCCATATGACAACTCATTCTAAATAGAATCTTATCTATTCATAATAATGTCGATATGATCCATCCAGTACTATACTTCCAACTACTCACAAGCGACCAATCCTTAGCGAACTTTGGATTGTCCTTTGATAGTTGTTTAATTATTTTAGTCAAAACCAATTCTAGTCCCTTTTCCCTCTTAATGTGCTAGGCATTTGGAAAATTTTAGAATGTTCAAATATTATAGCATATGCAATCGATCCTATACCCGATGCATAATGTCTCACATAAAAACGTGATACTTTATAATCCTTCTGCCATAATATTTTATGTGCCATGTTCTTACAATTCGAACTATGAAGATGAGTTTCGTAATCATAATCGAATTTTGAGAATGCACTATGTATCCTTGACTAAATTTATTAACATTTCTCGATCTAAGCTTTAGATTTTTGAAATGTAGTATAATATTCTCTCCCTTAATTATAGCAAAACAACTTTTCAACCCTTGCAACTTTGTAAATTGAATCTTTGTTTTTCTATAATTAATATTGCTAACTTGCAATAGTTAAAATAATAATCATGCTCCCACTAACACGCTGATTATTTCCTTATTAGCATAACACTTATGCACCCACTAGTTTTGCCATGTAATAAGAAAACAATTGAACTTCCAGAAGACAATGCTTATTGAATTCCTTAAGTTCATATTTCTAATACCTGATGCTTTGATAAGCCTTTATCTAAGCTTCATAAACTCATACACCTTTGTCTTAGAAAGCTCACGTGTGTGTCTAAACAAATTCAGAACTTATGTTACTAAGTCCCAAATGTTCAGACTAATTGTCAAATCTCACAATTCGAACTATGAAGAGGGATGTCGTAATCATAATCAAATTTGAGAATACAATTTACATAACTACTATCTCCTTAAAATCTCTCTTAGTGAAAGCATTTCCTCACAATCATTTTAATGAAGGAGGGAAACCTTATAGCACTTAGATGTTATAGTGTATGTGTTCATATCCATATGAATTTTGCCAAAACCAAGGTTTGCGACAAATTCAAGCTCATCTGGACTGAACTTGTTCAATTTTGATTCCTTGCCTCATGGTACCATGAATGCCCACCATGTCTTCCAAGCAACTCACCCTTACATATCAATGTACTTTCCATTGATCAAGGTTCATTTTCTTTATGCCTTCAAATGAGAACTCATAGAACTCACATGCATAATTAACTCAACTGGAATGTGTAACAACCCGAACCTTTGCTTCCTCGCCGTAGCCATTTCCGCCAAAACTCGTCTTAAGCAAAGTGTTCCGATTTCGTCCGAAACTAAGTCAATTAAGTCAAAACCTTTAATTTGACTTGGTAAGTATCCCAATAGGTTGGAATTAAGAGAAAACGTCCCAGACTAGTAAATTGAAAAATTTTAGATTCGACTATATCGCGTAACGGCAACTTAATCAGGTGCGACCCAAAGCATTGATTAACGTCAGTATCGGGTAAAATTCCACCGTGTATCCAAGTCAAACCATATTTAAAGAGGATTAAACCTCAATTGAAGCTTTTTCACTCTCTCTCTAACCTCTCTCCTAAAATCCATATTGTTAAGCCAAAAATCAACCATTTCAAGCCTTAAAACTTCAAGGTAAACATCTTAGCTCCTAGTATAAAAACCTTAGGCTTCATTTTTGTGTTTAAATCATGGGACAAGACCATAGACATGAGTTTACGGCCCTAGAACTAGCCTAGGCCGTAAACTCATATAAAAGGGGTTTTTGGAGCCAAATAACCCTTCCAAATCATAGTTGGGACTTAGATAGGACCTTAAGGCTTGCAAATAGAGACTTTCAACCATTAAAACATGAATTATATGAGACAAAAGAGAGTTTACGGCCAAGACTCCTTCTTGGGCCGTAAACTCCTCTAAAATGGGGTTTTATGCCATTTAACCCTCCCTAGACTCAATCAAGCCCTAGATATGATTTTTAGAAAATGTGTAATGGACTTGGAACTCATTAAACATCAATTTTGAGAGGTTTGTATGAGTTTACGGCCAAGGCATATGCTTGGGCCGTAAACTCCTCAAACTTGTGTGTAAAATCACTTCTAAAGTGTTAGAATGCCATCCAACACCACCAAAAGCCTTGGAATAAATTAGGGAACCAACCAAAAATAGATTAGAGGCCTTAAACACATTAAAAATGTCACATATAAGAGTTTACGGCCTAGGAGCATACCCTTGACCGTAAACTCATGAAACTTGGTCAAAAGATGCATCAAATTCACTCTAATGGCTTGCATAAATTTCTAGAATTACATGTGATTATTTTAAACATCAAAAACTATTTTTTCAAGAGCATAGGAGAGTTTACGGCCATAAAACATGCTTCTAGGCCGTAAACTCCTAAAAGTATGTTAAATGATGTTCTAAATTCATAACAAGGCTTAGAAAATTAACTAGAATCACATGTGATTGTTCTTTGTACCTAAAATGAATTGTTTTTGACCATAATAGAGTTTACGACCATAAACTCCATGTTTAAGGCCGTAAACTCCCTTTTTAAATGTTATAAATCCAAACAAACCATTCCAATGCATTTTAGAAATCCATTCCAACAATCCCCATGTCCAAACAAGCCATTAAACACCCAAACTCACACCAACATGAGTTTACGGCCGTAAACTCATGTATGGGTGTGTTTTGTGGTTGTAAACTCATTTAAATGTTTACTCTTGGGGAGTAAACTCAAGTCCCGAGTCCCTAATGCCAATACACGTCCGTAGATGTCACCTGGGTCGCTCCAAACAACCGTTTTGAGGCGTTTTCGTTCATTGGAGTGTAACTTCATATCTAATTAGAAATTGTGACTCTAATTAGATATATTTGTATGCTATTTAATATTACATAGGAACCTCGCTCGTATTCAAGCCTCGGTTCGACGTTTAGCGTCCCATTCGACACTTTCCGCGTCCGGTGAGTTCATACCCCTACCTTTTTTTTAATGTTTTTTCAATGTTTTTAGGGGGGAATACAAGCAAGAGTACAAGAATATCTTGTACTTAAACTTATGATTTTAGTTAAATAATTTCATACTTGTACATTTTAAGGATTGAAAACCCTTTTAGTAAACTATTTTGACTTCCAGGTTGTTTGTTTAAAACCGATTTTCAATTCTTATTATATACTGTCATATTGTATACTTCTCAGTTGATTGTTCATACTTATATTGATAGAAAACATAAAACATTGTAAAGTCTGTAATAAAATACTTTAGGTACGAGTATATAAGTCAGACACCATAAAGAACTCAGAAAACTTCAATATGTCTTTAGTAATGCACCTCGGCTCGAGTGTAAATGAGTAATTAACATTAAATAACACCTAGACTCGAGTGTAATGTCTTTAATAAAACACCTAGGCTCGAGTGTAATGTCTTAAATAAAACACCTAGGCCCGAGTGTAAAGGACAGGTACGTTAGAACCTAGTTAGTCATAGATACCACTTCCCTAGGCGAGATGTGATGAGTAATCTTAAAGATTGGAGACACGTCCTTGGTAACACGTCCCTCGGCACGAGATAGTGAAGGACTAACCCTGTAACCAGAATCTCCGTTCGTAGGAGAGCGTGGCTTGAGTGTATAGATCTATACGGGACTGACAATCCCGCACCTGGCTGCTAGCTACAGCCGAACCGAAAGGTTAAAGGGTGACAAAAGTCATAAAAAAAGGATACTGGCCCCGACGCGAGTCATATCTAGTCTGAGTATGGTTAAGGACTCGCAATCTAGATTATTAACACTTTAGACTCTTTTACTAACTTTATGTACGTAGTAAAGTTAAGGTACATTTAGGGATATGGCACACATTCAGGAAAACATGGGGTTTTCCTATGGATAATAATGAACATAATCAGAATTGGTAATGGTACATACACATCCAGGAAAACATGGGGTTTTCCTATGGATAATAATAAACATAATCGAAATCAGTAATAGCACACACACTTACACGCATAGGAAAATATAGGATTTTCCTGAGTAACAGTAGTTTGTAACCTTAAAAGTGTAATGAGTTAAATAATTATAATTTACAAAATCAATGAATAATCATGTTTTTATTATTCATCATTTACTTTACTTTCGGATTTACAAACTATGTTTATATAAGAAAATATGGGATTTTCTTGGTTAACCGCTTTTTCAGGAAACTAAAGGAACTCGTTCTTTTCATAAAACAAACCGCTTATGAACTCACCAGCTTTATGCTGATTTTCAAACCGCTTGTATTCTCAGGTCCGTTTTAGACAGGTACCCAACGATCTCTTTTGGTGAAGACGGAAAGCGTAGAAGATTCGTCTCTCTTTTGTTTAATTTATGTATCTATGAAAACTTGTACTATTTTACATTTCAACTGATGTAATGAAATCTATGTAATGTAAATGTTTGTGTTTTACTTCGCTTACTATGTACATTGGTTATGATTTTCATGAAGTCACCTCCGCCCCGAGACGTTTCCGCCTTCGGTTTCGGGGTGTGACAGAATGGCACATAAATAAGATTATGACAAGTTATAAACCTCAAGTCACGTGCTAGTGATGATCAACTAGGTTTACTCTTGATTTGTTCCTGAACCTTTTCAAGACCATTAAGACTCCCACTGACTCCTTGACATATAAGATTCTCTTTTCAAGAAACATTCCTTGACAAAACAAATATTCAAGAGTTAGTGTAGCTTCTTATCAAGTTTAACACTTCACTCAACTGGTCTTAGTTGGTCTTTGTCTTATCCAAGACATCACAACTTACCAATTTCAAATGTACAAGAGTAAGAAACTTTCTTATTCTACATTTGATAAGTGCTACAAACCTACTTAAGACTTGTCACTCAAGTCACAATCTTGGAGTATGACTCTAAGACTTGATTTTTTGGAACGAAGTATCATTGACTTCTTGATTTAACCATTTCCACAATTAGCGATTCCTCATCTTAGACATGCAAATGCACTAAGACTCACTTAGAGGATCAATCGTGATATGGTTCTCAATCATTAAGATGATCATAAAACACAATAAAAGGCACTCTCCCTTCTTCTTAGAATAGAGAAACTTTTATCTTTCTACCTACTTGATTCTTCTTATTCGTTCTGCTATTCATTGAAAATCTTCCAATCAACTCAGAATTACACTTATTCTTATAAGTATAATCATATTTACTAACCTTTAGTAAGTCATGACGAATATCTTTATCACTCTTGTGGTGAACTTGATCAACGCACAACCTAGTGTACTTGATCTCCTAGTCCTTCACTTGATACATTTTCAAAGAATTAGTCTAATTTTCCAAACATGAAAGTTTTTCATTCATCATACAATACATGGTGCATGATTCCAAGTTTCTGTCCAATTGAAACTTGGGCGATGAGAATCTTTCATTGTTTGGTAAATTCTCGACATTTCCACAAATAGCAAAAAAACAAGAATCATATCCAACTCAACATTGCTAAAATACAAACATCCATTTTCACACATGCCATTGAAAGGATAAATAAATAAGATAAAAATAAAAATTAATTTTATTGCGGAAAAACTTGTCCTTACAATGCAATTCAACTGAAAACTATGCTATTACACATTCCTAAGCAATTTATTCTAACTCTAAAGTAGCAGCTCAAAAATCTGATCTTTGAATCTATGCGATTGAAATCCATTTCTTCATGATCAAATTCAACACACTTCTTTCTTAAGCTTCCTTTCTATTCTTCGATCCTGCAAAACATCAAAATGTAATCTTAGCACATCATGTATTAAGAATCTAGAATAGGAACTTAAGAGGAGCTAGATAGTGGATTTTACCTGTAGTAGAGCCATATGCCATGACTCTCCTATCTCTTAGATCTCTAGGTAGTTTGGGCAACTTTGTCTCCAATGCCCCTTCTCTTGGCAATAAAAGCAAATGGACTCGTTTGGCACATTACATAGGACAATATCATACTTAGTCCTTTCTGGACATCCAATGTTCCTAGTGTCCATTGAATCTTGGGATTTTGATTCACCAGACAAATTTGCTTGACCAGCACGCCAAATCATTGTTGATTCAGCAGCTATAAGCAAATATGTGAGATCAATTAGGGTCACATCGTGCTCCATCATATAGTACTCTTTTACAAACTCACTATATGATTCAAGAAGTGACTGAAGAACCAAGTCAACAGCCAACTCACCTGGAATCTCGACACCCAACATCCTTAACCTATCAATGTGTGACTTCATCTCTAAGACGTGTGCACACACATGTTTCCCATCTTCGTGTTTACTTGCTAAAAGGGCTTGAGCGAGCATGAACTTTTCAAGCCTTCGAACTTGTGGGTTAGGGAGAAGAATTGGAGGAGGTGGAGGAAGTGAAGCATGATCTCTTGTTCCTCGATCATATCATGGAATATCATCTTCAAAGAATTCAGGAAGACCATGATTGTCAGAACTAGACATCTACAAAAACGGGAGAAAATTCAAGGTAAATTGATTGAGTCCTTAATAAAACACCCAAATGTGATATTAATGCTAGGATCCAAAACAATACTCTACAACCTAGAAGATTGATGCAATAATCTAGTTGCAGAATATTTGAAGGTAGATAAATGACGATTTACCAACTTCCACCATGAAAAACGAAAAAGAAGTTTAAGTTTTAAAGGAATTGAAATTTCTAGATCTTTTGAGATTCATTAAACCTTTCAATGGCATGTTTAATCTTGATTATGCCCTTTAAGTTTGTGACTGGGATGCCGATGATCACAAAAAGGTGTGAATAACCATACGAATCTATGAGGTGCACTCAATGCTACTATCACTTAATCAATGTGCCGGTTAGCCACACACGCTCCATTGATCTACGATAAACATCGAGTCACCCTTGACCACCAACGCCAAACTCAAATTAGTGTGCCGGTTAACCACACACGCTCCACTAACGTCTCGATAAGGGTACAAAGTGTCATTCCATGGATTAGCATACAATTTCACATTTTGCCTAAAGTAACTATGATTTGGGAATTTGAAAAACATTTAGTTACTTTGTACTTCATTATGCTTATAATGGAAGGTTTCATCCTATCCTACCCGTTCGACTAACGACCCTCCACTAGTCAAGAGTGCGGTGGGTACGAGTGGATACCCATTCAATCGCTATTTTATAGGCAATTTCCCTAAACACCACTTATAGACCAGCTTCGTGAATGAGGCCTACTAACGGTAAGTCTGATTGTTTATTTATACATATATATAATATTAGACTTTTAATTTTATATATATATATATATATATATATATATATATATATATATATATATATATATATATATATATATATATATATATAGTATAGGGTGTATTTTACACTTTTAAAATACTAAGTTGTTTAATTTAATAAATTATACACTTTAATTAATTAATAAAACCATAAGGGTGTAATTTGAACTTTTCAAAGTACTAGGGTTTTAGAATTTAATATTTCAAAATCAATCTTTTAATCAAATTTTAAATTCCAAAACTTGAGGGCAAGTTTTGAAATTTTTCAAAACATTAGGGATTAGAATTTAAATATTTCAAAATTAAAATTTTAATCAAAATTTAAATTCCAAAACTTGAAGGCAAGTTTTGAAACTTTTCAAAACTATCTAGTTCAAAATACAAATAATTAAATTAATCAAATAATTTGAATTATCTAAATTTGACCTAAGTTAAATTTTTTTACAAGATAATCCAAATAAAAATTACAAATATTCAATCTTTATCTAATAAAACAAATAATTATCTTAATTTTGACAATTATCCATTAATTTGACTAGGATATCAATTACCATAACAAATAATATGATTTTTATTTGAATAAAGCAATTTATGGTAATTATCCAAAGCAAATTAAGGCAAGATTTTCAAAATCATGCTGTCAGACTGGGTTCACGACATGAACAACATGTCACGACATGAACAACATGTTCACGACGTGAAACTGGTTAAATTCGAAAAAATGAAAACTTCCAGCTATGAACGAAAAAACTTTGCATCAAATACATTAGAATAAGCCATCCTAGGCTTTGATACCACTAATGGGTTTCGAGCAATACATCATTCCTATGGTGTACATGCAAACCCTAATAGCTTTTGGATCTAGTTTGTCTAATGAACATGCAATTGACTATCCAAATCCATAAACCCTAGATCTAACATATAATGAACTGAAATAAGTTTTAGAGATTACCTTTGATTATTATATAGTAATAACAATCAATTCCTTGGCTTCATAAAGCTTAGTGCCTCAAGTGTTGCACCTCTAATGGAGTCACAAACACCACTAAGCAACTAGATGAAGAAGAAGGAGAGAGGAGGCACCAAAAATGACTAGAAACCCTAAAGGATTCATTCCCCCCGCTTTTGGGGCCTTAGGGGTCTTTATATACTTAGGCTATTAGGGTTTTGAACTTAGGAAACCCTAATTTGACTGCTTAGGCCCTAAGCAGTCCACGGACTCCTTTAATTATATCCCTTGGACGAAGTCCTTATGGGCTTCCCATAGAATTCGTCCAACCTATATTATCAGGTGATCCATAGCCCAATTGCAATTATCTTATAATTACAAATCCAGTACCCTAAGTTTAATTAATGTCTTTTAGTCACAAAACTAATTCTTAATTAATTCTTGACCAATATTAATTAAATAATATGATTTCTCCTTTAATATATTATTCATATAATATATTAATAAATCATAATTAATCCTCTCTCTCCATAATTCATCCTACAAGTTGTTATGGTGAAGACAACCCAAATGGACCATGCTCATAATCGGGTCAAGTACATTCCATAATAGTTATGGACTTAGACACTAATCCAACAATTTGTAATAACATAGTTTTCATTTGTAATTGCATTGTAAGGAAAAGTTTTCTGTATTTTATAAATAAATAAAATTTTATTTTTTATTTTATTACAACTCATTACAATGGCATCTATGAAAAATTGATGTTTGTATGTTTCTATGTTAGCAATATGAATTTGATACTTTCTTTTGTGGTAGTGTCGAGAATTTGCCAAATAAGGAAAGATTCTCATCACCCAAGTTTCAGTTGGATAGAAACTTGGAATCATGCAACTCGGATTGTGTGATGAATGAGAACCTTTGTCTTTTAAAAATTAAGACTAATTCCTTGTTTACATGAATGTGTGAGTCAAGTGAAGGACTATGAGATTGGGTACACTTGGTTGTGCGCTGGTAAGGTCCACCACAAGGATCAATAAGATTATTAGTCATGATTTACTAAAGTTTGGTAAATATGGTTATGCTTACCAGTTCAAGTATAATTCTGAAACATTGGAAAAGGTTCAGTGTATGGCAGAATGATGAGAAGAATCGAATTAGGCAGAAAGATAAAAGTTTCTCCGATCTGAAAAGATGTGGGAGTACTTTAGTATCGTGTTTTCTGATCATCTTAATGATTATTTAAAACCATATCACGATTGACCCTCTAAGGATATCTTAGTGCATTTATATGGCTAACAAGAGGAATCGTGAATTGTTGAAATGGTTAAATCAAGAAGATGAGTCATACTTTGTTCCAAAACAAGTCTTAGAGTCACACTCCAAGATTGTAAGTTGGTTGACATAATCTTAAGAAACGTTTATAACACTTGTTAAATGTAGAGTAAAATGTTTTATACTCCTGTACATTTGAAATTGGTAAGTTGTGATGTTTTGGATAAAACAGAGACCAACTAATACCAATTGTGAGAAGTGTTAGTCTTGATTAGAATCCGCACTAACTCTTGAATATTTATGTGTCAAGTAATGTTCCTTGACAAAGTCAATCTTATATGTCAAGAGGTCAGTGGGAGTCTTAAAGATCTAGAAAGTTTCAAGAACTAATCAAGAGTGAACCTGTTGTTAAACACTAGCACACGACTTGAGGTTTGCAACCTATCGAGTTGACATATTCTTGTTTCTGTGCCATTCCAGTTGGTTGACTATGTGTGTGAGTTCTATGAGTTCTCAATTGGTTGCATAACAACTTGGAAGTAATGACAAGCCCTCGTGCTACTGGGTAGCAAGAAATTAAGATTGAACAAGTTCAATCCAGATGAATTTGGATTTATCACTAACCTTGTCTTGTGATTATGGTTTTGAAAAATTCACATGGATAGGAACACATACACCATAAAATCTAAGTGTCATAAGGTTTCTCTCTGCTTCATGAAAATGATTGTGAGGAAATGCTTTCACTAAGTGGTTTTTAAGGAGATAGCATTTGTGATATTTGCATTCTCAAATTCGATTATGATTACGACATCCCTCTTGACAGTTCGAATTACAAGAAATGGAAAAGGTCTAAACACTTGAGACTTATTGTTGTAAGTTATGAAATTGTTTAGACACACATGTGAGCTATCAAAGGAAAGGTGTATGAGTTTGAGAATCCTAGATAAAGTCTTACTGAAGCATCTCGTATCAAAAATATGAACTTTGGTAATGAAAGTCAATATGCATTGATTTCTATAAGTCCAACTGATTTCTGAATACATGTCGAAGTTAATGGGAGCATAAGTGTTATGCTTGTAAATGATTATTTTGCTAGTGGGAGCATAATTATTACGGAAAGTGTTGCAAGTTAGCAATGTTAATTATAGAAAAACAAAAGGTTTCAAATCGCAAAGTTGCAAGGTTTGAAAAGTTGTTTTGCTATAATTAAGGGAGAGGAAATTATACTTCATTTCAAAATCTAAATGCTTAGATTGAGTTTTTAATCAAATTTAGTCATATATATATATATATATATATATATATATATATATATATATATATATATATATATATATATATATATATATATATATATATATATATATATATGAATGTTATGTTGGAATGGTTCAACATAAGCAAATTCTATACATGGAAAGGTTAATTGCGTTCTCAAAATTTGGTTATGATTACGACATCCCTCTTCATAATCAAAATTTTGATAACATGGCAAATAGAAATACTGTAGCAAATGACTGATCAAGTATCATGTCTTTATGTTAGACATTATGAATCATGTCCTATATGCTTCGGGTATAGGATCGATTGCATATGGTATAATATTCTTATGTTCTAATTTTCAAAATGACTAGGGCATTAAGAGGAAAAAAGAATAGAACCAGACATGACTAAAGTGGTTAAACAACTGTTAAGGACAATCTAAGGTTCGCCAAGGATTGGCCGCTTAAGGACAGTGGGAAGTATAGTAATGGACGGACCATATTGACATTATTATGAATAGACAGGAGTCTATTAATAATGAGTTGTCATTTGGAAAATATGGAATGTTTCCATATTGGGAGTTGAAGAATAGATGAGAAAGTTAGAAAATTTTATGAATGAAGGATGTTCAAAGGAATGTACTTTGAATTTGAGACTTCATTTGCATGGAATTGTCTTGTAACAATCTCCAAAGGAATATTTGTAATATCATTGGTCAAGTTTCTGTGACTTTTGGTACCTAAACATTACAAAAGAATCATTGCATGATAGTTTAGAATCTAATACTTTCTAGCAGTGACAAGAATATGGAATTTTTACACTTGCAATAAGGATTTGGAATTGTGAAATGAGTGTCATTGAAATATTTTTCAATTGATCTATTTCACAAAGTCAGGACCATAGACAAACATAGTGTGCATGCTTGGAGCATGGCATAGCTATTGTTTTAATTCAAATATTAAGTTGATAAATCGAAACATTATATAATGAATAATGAGTAATCAATATGACACTCAAAAGTTTTGGGGTCATATAGGGTTAGTATTATTCATGTGTTTCACTTTGCATGTTTTTACTTCCCGAATAACTAGGTTATTCAAACCATCCACAGTCAATCATACTTTGGAAGTAGGTATTGAGGCAAGACTGTGATGAATGGGTATGTAGATGTGTTTTAGTCATATCACAAGTTTGCTACAATGTTCATGAGTACTCCTGGAATAAGATTCGTGTATTGGATTCAACCGACGCTCATATGAATCACTTCATGGATTTTACCACGAGTGATTGTGAGACGATAATATCTTATATTCTTCAAACGTAGACATGTGAGTTGTAGTTGCGAGTCGGTTGCACATTGACATATGTAAATGCACCAGTATCATGGTGTTATAAAACATATTGTTGTGTGTGATTTGACGAGTACGTACAAGCGAGCATTTGGGTCAAAGTTTATCCGTTCCTTTTACCCCATGTGGATAAAAGCGATACTTGTGGGCCCGTCGATGATTTAGTGATGACACCCTTATGTGCTTGGCCAAGCGTGGACTGATTTGATTTGTTCAATTAGTCGGTCGTCATAAATCGGAAATCAGGAAACCAAAGATGGACAACTAGAAATATTATAATCCATGTCTCAGTCCATATGATATCCAAAATGGAGGAATATATGATCCCTTATCTAATAGATGCGTCATTAACAAGGTCAGAGTTCGACATCGGCTTTTAAGAGCTACGATTGCTAGTCGGGTTGTGGAGACGTACTTGTAAAAATAGTTATTAGACTTATTCAAGTGGGAGACTGTTGGATTAGTGTCTAAGTCCATAAATATAATTGGTATGTACTTGAACCGAGAATAGCATGGTCCATTTGGGCTGCATGGCACCAGAACAATCTGAAGGATGGATAATTGAGAATAGGTTATTTATGGTATATTAATATATTATAAGCTCTAATATATTAATATGAAATCATATTATTTAATTAGTATTGATCAAGAATTAATTTGGAATTAATTTTGTGATCAAAAGAGACTAATTAAATACATAGGGATTGATTATGTAAATCATTCATTCTTATAATGTGGGATTATGATCCATAGTTCTTTATGTTGGGCTAAACCCATGTGGTGACCCATGGATAATCCATGGAGGTTTAAACCCATGGATCATGGGGAATATGGAAGGTCATGCACATTAGGGTTTGCATGGTGTAACCCTAATTAAGCCACACTATATAAGAACCTCTCTAGTGCATGAAATCGACACTTAAGTGAGACACTAGAGGGCTAGTCGATTTTTGTGTGTGCAAGAAAATCTCTTCTCAAGTCCTCCATTGTTGGTGGTGTTGTGTGATTCTATTTAAGATGCAACACTTGGGGCAATAAGTTCTTAAAGGTCCAAGGCTTCCAACTACAACAAAAGATATGTTATCTAACTAGAATTTTGTAGTAAAGATACTCCATTGTATGCTAGTTAGGATGATGCTTTGAAAAAGAGAAATTTACATGTATATTAGAGAAAACATAGATCTAAAGCATCTAGGTTTGCACATACACCATACAAGTGTTAGAATTCTCAAAACCCTTCATTTTTATGTAAGACCATGATTTTGCTAATGTCAGAACATGATTGTATGTCACACCCCAAAACCGAGAACGAAGGAAACGTTTTGGGGCGGAGGACGTCCTGTAATGTATCACAACAATGCAAATTAGTAAACAAGCAACAACATCATCCATTGCATTAATAGTATAATTTTAATTACAAGAGTGTTCCTTCATAATATAAGACAACATAATGAATCATCAAAATATAAGACGAGTCTAAACAACTCCGTCTTCACAAAACCTGGTCGTCGTATCTGTCTATTTGTGACCTGAGAATACAAGTTATTTTGAAAGCAAGTATCATCCAAAAAGCTGGTGAATTCATAAGTATTAATGTGTCTTTGATTTGTAAAACTTGTAATGAAAGACTTGACATTGTTCTGAAAGAAAGTTCGTATAAGTACGGAAATGTTTGTAAGTAATGTTAAGCGTTTGAATGACCCTAGAAATCCCTATGATCCCTATAAAAGAAGTCTTCTACCAAGACCCTAATGTTTGAAAGCAGTCTTCTACCAAGACGCTACTATTTTGAAAGCAGTCTTCTACCAAGATCCTACTATTTTGAAAGCAAGTATCTCGGTACATGTGAGGGTTTTTCCCTGCTTAACCATTAGTATAAAACTATAGTATACCTCATCGTTTATGTGTATGAGTCACAATATAAAGGTAATAAGGAAAATAGTTCTCTATATCAAAGATATCCTACCTCGTTGTTCATGTGAATGTGTCACAAAGTAAAGGGACAAAAAAACATAATAACTTAAGTATTATCCTTTTGTACTAGGATAACTAACACTGTTAACTTAAGACATCCGTAGATGTACATTTACCTCTGTTGCTAACAGCTGGGTGTAGGAATAGTTAGTCACTTAAAGTATACCTGTAAAGGTATCAACCTAAGACATCCGTAGATGTGCATTTACCTCTGTAGCTAACAGTGGTGATAGGAATAGTTAGTCCCGCAAAGTATCCTTTGGAATGAGGATATAAAGTCCAATCTATCTCGTCGATCATGTGATTGAATCACAAATTAAAGATAAGGAGGAGAATTATATAACAGTATCTATACATATAATATGTAATAGTAACTCCTCATATATTATCTACGTAAAAGTATTCATGTAAACGTACTCATGTAAGCATATCCATGTAAATGTACTCATGTAAGCATATCTATGTAAGTGTACTCATGTAAGCGTATCTATGTAAATGTACTCATGTAAGCGTATCTATGTAAATGTACTCATGTAAGCGTATCTATGTAAACGTACTCATGTATCATGTAATGTACTAGTATAGACTCATGAATGAACTGACTCTTGTGTGATTTCTTGTACTTGGAATGGTAAGTGGTATCTCCTAACTATACCTATAATAGTTACTAACCATGTACATGTATAACCTGAAGTATGCCTTTGCTACCCAAAGGTACTGAACTGACCAAGGATAAACTTTTATGTCTCTATAGGTATACATGATATATAACTGATAGTTAAACGACCTTCGGACGGATACCCGATACCTTACCAAACCACATCCCATCGAGGAAAAGGAAATAGAGCGGGTTAGCCTTCCTAAGTCTTTTAAACATTATTTATATAACTATACATATACATGCATGCAATTTACAATATAAAAGCATATAAGGAGTTTTATAAAACCTTTGAAAAAGATTAATACGTAAGAAAAGATGGACTTGATGTCAGTTTATAAAATGGTTTGAAAGTATTTGTTTGACAAAAACGGTTTAAGTATAAAGGAAACTTTGTTTGAAACACAAATATAACATGGTTTAAAATGAACATACAGTGTTTAATAAACAGTTTAATAAAGTGTTTTTAAACACCTAAAACGTTTAAGATAAACATTGAAGAAATCTGATTGGTAAAACAGTTAACGTATAGTAAAACCATTCACGTGTTAGTTATTAATCACATGTGATTGATATAATAACTAAACATGATTCAACTTGTATCCCCCATAAAGCATTTATAAACATTTATGAACATTTAAAAGGTTAAATCAAGGGATATGAACTCACCTGTAGATGGTGGTTTGGATGAACTGAAGATGTAGGACTGCTAGGTGTCAAGTGAAGTCTTGAACACACTCTATGATCCTAGTTAACATATAATATTACATATATGTATCCAATTAGTCTTTAAACAACTAATAAACAAAGTCAAGACACCCTAGGGCATGCTAAACACCTTATACAAGTGTTATAAGTCTCAAGGATTGCATCTAAGTGTTGTAGGGAAAGGCTAGTGTGTTTGGGGTTCAAGGAAAACTCCATTAAGGAGTTTATGGTTTTGTGGTCTTAACCAAAAGGGTTTACGGTCGTAAGCTCACCCTCTTTGTGAACATTTGTTATTTGAAGCCTTCTAAGCTAATCCAAGCATTTCTACTTCATGTTTAAGCCTTAGGAAGTGTTTTGTGGCATCAACACACTCCTAAATGGAGTTTACGGTCCATGGACCATTTCTCCATGAGTTTACTACCGTAAAATCTTATGGACTAAGGTATTTTGATGTTTTCAAGTCCCATGCATAACAAGGAATAAATCTAGACTAGTTTCCTAAGCTTGTGAAGGGACTAGGGCCATTTTTACACCTCTTTGGGGTGTTTACGGTTTTGGGAGATCCCCAAACCGTAAACACATATAAATGAGGGATTTTGGTGGTTTTCATGTGCTAAACACATCAAGGAAGGATTCTAAGTTAATACCCAAGGCTTAGGATAAGAGAAAACACACTTTGGCACCCTAAATAGGGTTTACGGTCCAAGGTGTTCTTGGACTGTAAACACCTTTGATCGTGGTGTTCTTGGACTATTTCTAGATGTATAGAAGTGTAACAAAGCTTGTAAGACTCTAGGATAAAAGCACTTACAAGTTAGAAGCTCGAAAAGGTGCTAAGGTTCCAAGAACACTAGTGTGTGTTTTTGGTGTTTTGGAAATCTAGTCAAAACACATAAATGGATGGATGAAAAGATGTACAATCACTAGATTAAGTGATATACTAACTTGAAAGGGCTAGAAACACTTACTAGATTGAAGATATTGAACAAAAAATTGGATGATACTTGAGAGAGTTTTTGGAGTTTACTCATGCTTAAGGCATGAGTTTACGCTTTTGGAGAAAGTTTTTGACCCAAACATAAAAGTTTGGCTGTGAATTTCTCAACTACGTGATACTTGTGGTCTTGAAATTTCAAGACGCAAGACAGCATTTCCTTTCACCCGTTCGTTTAAAGATTAAATGTAAAATAATCAAACGAACTTTAAATTTTCTAAAAACAAATAAAAGTGAACTTGACTTATAAATTGAAATGATTGACTTTAGGGTTTTACTGAATGAAGATTTCAGGTTGTCACATCATCCCCCCATTAGAAGGAATTTCGTCCCGAAATTAGAATTTAGGTAAGGAAGTAGGCATGCATTATCAAGCCAAGAAGTGGGGATACTTCCTAATCGATCGATTCTCGCACTCGCAAGTGAATTCGAGTCCCTGGTTGGCATCTCAGCGAACCTTCACTAAAAGGGAAACGACTATGAATCGTTTGCACGACCTCTTGGTCCATGGTCACTATAGTTCTTCCATGTAGGCAAGGATCTCGTTAATCTCGATCTCATTGAGTGGACTTACGAGAGTCCTAATGGAAAGGTACGTCTTTCAATTTTGAGATGTGAAGGGTAAAATGTACGCTACTGAGTTCGCGATGTAGGTTTTGTTTATGAGTTACAGGGCCGATTCGGGTAAGAATCTCAGAGGTCCTAGCTCTCTTGGATTTAGCTATTCATGTTTTTCTGAAGCGTATCAAGCATTCCCAGGGTGAGGCTTCCAAAAGGATTTTGTCTCACTTGGGATTCCAAAGTTTCTCCCTCTTGCTTCTCTTCTTAGTCAAGGGCTACTCCCTTCTGAGTCAAAGTCGTAAGGGGTTCTGTAATTCGCGAGGAGTTCTAAATGAACTACGATAGTAGGTCTGCAAGATCTAGAATTTGGCGAATTTCTGTCGGCGTCTTCAGTGCCGACAAATCCTCAACGGTTTTGATAAATTGAAAGAGTTCTCAAGGATTTCCGCCTCACTAAAAGTGTGTCTTAGGAATTTAACTCTTCAATTCCAAAACTCGAGTTTAGAGAACTTCGTGCAAAGCTTCTCTAATTGCCTTGTTTCCATGGCTTGTTGTAGATGCTCTTTACGATTCCCTTCTTACTACGGGAGTAGATAAGTAAGTCATTTACAAAGAGGATGACTAACTGATCCAAGTAAGAATGGCGTACCCTATTCATTAAGCTCATGAATACTATGGGCGTGTTGGTTCTATCCGAGGGGTATCACTACGGACTCGAAGTGTCCGTATCGAGTTCGGCAGGTAGTCTTTGGGATATCCTTCGCTAACACTCAAAACTGGCGATATTCAGATCTCGGGTCCATTTCTGAAAGGTACATCTTTCCTTGCGGTTGCTCAACTGATTCATCTATGCGTGGCATAGAGTAATGATTTCTAATGGAAGTCCTATTGAGGTCTCTGAAGATGAGGTACTTCTGGCATGAGTACTTCAGAGCTCTGAAATGATGGTTTCGCTAGCAAGACGTTTTCGGAGAAAGAGATGTAGGCACGAAACTGATATTGTGAAGCTCGAATTGACTCAAGTTGCACGAAAATGTTGGAATCATATGGAAAATAAAGACATTAGAAATGAACATAAGGCGTTACAGAAAAAAATAACACAGTGCAACCTTTAACAGAGTTACAATACTTTAGATTTACAACAAGACTATCGCTGCGAACAAGGTATACTACAAAAGGCAAGTATACGCAGCATGAGGGTCCCTTAACTGATGGGATATCGTAAAAGATAAGACTCGAGTTGCACTAGTCTTAAACATGTTTTAAAAGCATACAAAATACTGACGATTGGAAGGGAACCTATACTATAGTAGGGTCCTTCGTTGCCTCTTTCCACTCTGAGGTCAAACTCCTCCGGATTCGCCATCGTTCTTCCCTGCTGGGCAGTCCCTCTTGAAGTGTCCCATGACGCCACATAGATGGCATATCCGAGAGGTTTGGACATTGGTGGTTGAAGTAATGTGTTGGATTTGTGTCCTGCAGCAGCTGGTAGTATGTCCATTCTTGTTGCACTTAAAGCAGTGTAACGGACGACAACTACCCAGATGATGGAAGCTACACTCATAGCATGTGACTACCGTCAATTTCCGGTCAAGTCAAAGTCAACTAAACTCAAAAAGTCAAACCGGCCGACTCAATTAGCCCATGAGTACTGTGACATCCCCTAATTTCTCGGCCAGAAAAGACCGATTTAATTTATGCTTTTTAAAATAAAATCAGAGAAATCTTTTTAAAAGATGTTGCGGAATTGGTCCCCAAACAAAATATGATAAAAGTTTATCAAACCCCTTCATTAAGAAGGTATATGTTTTCCATATATATATATCAAAACCTCGGGATGTCATGTTCCGATACAGATCAAAAGCATAAACAAGACATTATAAGCCTTTCAACAGTTATTTACAACTACTGGCCTATAATCCAAAAATCTCTCGTCGTCCTCCGACTATGCTCGGGGTCCACTACCTGTAACATAAAAAGCTGAGTGGGTCAGGCTTGGGAGCCTGGTGATCATATAGGGTTTTCAACCCACAACAATAATAAACTTACTAAGTTCATCAATCAACAATAACCCTGATTACCCGTTCCCGTTATCCTCACTTTATGTCCCTAAACACTTGTCACAAGGGACCTAGCTTAAAGAATATCATCGGGATGGACACTACTGCTAAGGGGTTTCCTTAGCCATACATGTCCTAAAGGCAACCATGAGGGGGATGGAGTACAGCAAATGAACACTCTCAGTTCATTAACACCTACAGGTTGCGGACCTGCTAATGTTTCCCACTGGACTGTCTAGAAAGTCCGTGGTCGTCATCCAAACTCCGCTAGATGACTAGATCTCAAAACACATCGAGGCCTCTCATCAATTTTATTTTATCGGGGCTTTGCGGGATGTTAAGATGAAGAAAATATGGGTTTAGGGGTTAAATATGGCAAAATTTCAAAGTTACCCAGGAGGTCTCGCACCCTTCTATTTATAGGGGCGAGGCTTCTGATCGGATGGTCAGGAGGAAGACACGCGTCGCAGATCCGAAGCTCGCAGAGGGGGTGGCTCGCACATGGTCTGCGCATGCGAGGGCTCGTTGGCAGCTTCTAAGTGGACCAAGGCATGTGTCCGATGCGCAGGTGGTCAGCATGTGCGAAGGTCTCGGTGGCACTCGCTGATTGGACCGCGGTGTCATATCACACATGGGAGGCTCGGAGCTAGGGTGCGAGGTTCGGTCCATATGCTAGCCTCGGATTGGACCTCCCTTCGGTCAAATCAGAATCCGACACGTGGCTTCGCATGACTCAGTAGCATCGGTGACTCAGCAGCTTGGTGACTCAGCAGGACACGTGGCGCATGCAAGGCGAGGGTGATGTGGCAAAGTGTGACTATGTGAATTTTCTCGATTTTCGCACCAAAACTTCTAAAATCCATAATTTTCGCATACGAGCTCCATTTTTGACGTTCTTTATATGCACGCGTAGCTAAAATTACGCTCTACAACTTCCATTTAGACTTCGTCGGCTAATTTTGACTTTAAATTTTATATTATTATTTTTAATAGACCGGGATAGGAAATCCGTTAAAAATTCATAACTTCTTCATCCGACGTCCGTTTTCATCAGACTTTTTACCGTTGTGATCCTAATGACGAGACCTTCAATTCTCGTTTAGGTTGTGTCGGCTAAAATCGCTCGATCTAAAATTCGAGTTTTTAGCTGTCTACTGCTAAGCTGAAACTTCGAAAAATCATAACTTCGTCATACGAAGTTAGATTTGGGCGTTCTTTTTATCGAACTTCTCGGTTTAACGAATACTACGACTTTTGTTTAGATCACTAAGGCTAAAAAGTAGTTTATCGAAAACTCACTTTTTACGACATTCAGCACCGTGCCGGTTTTGTCGCGAAACTTCGATAGGTCATAACTGCTTCGTTATAACTCGGATTCTGGTATTCTTTATATCCCCGAAATCCTTGTTTCGACCACTACAACTTTATGTAAAGATATCAGACTTATCTTACACTTTAATTTTGATGCTTATTTTTATTCTTAATTAATTAATTCCTAATAATTAAGCATAAAACACATAATTCACATAATATTCACATAATTCCTTTTCATTTCTTCAAAATGAGTTACAAAGGTTAACCTAGACTATCAACTCAATATAAATGCCTAGGCTAGAAACACGAGTGTTACAAGTACTAAGGCTTACGTTATATAATTACTAAACAACTCGTTATTCTAATGAGAGATCATAAATCGAAAGTTCGTATATCTAGATTTCCTCAACCTAAAACTGTGGTAAGTAACAAACCAAACCGATAAAACAATGGTGCATACTCATTGGGAGTGTGTAAGATCCTTAAACATGGCTTAACGGTGCTTACGGACCTTGGGTTACGGAACCAAACACTCACAAATGTCACACACGAAACCTCTCACAATCGTTTTCACTCTATCTCTCTTTATCTAGAAATCTCTCCAAGAATGTGGAATCTCTCCCAAATCTCTCTCCACATGTGAAATCTCTCCCAAATCTCTCTTTGTATGAGAAATCTCTCCAAGAATGTGGAATCTCTCTCCGTATGAGAAATCTCTCCAAGTATGTCAAATCTCTCCCAAATTTCTCCCGAAACCTCTCTTAAAATTTTTATAATCAATTAGGGCATCCCGATACTTGGCTTGATAAGGAATCACTCAAAGAAGGGAAATTTTTTGGAAAATAACCCTTTAGGACCGAAGCCTCCCCATAAGGGCCAAGTCCCTCTTGAACCGAGGTCTAGAGCAGAACCGAGGCCCCAGGAGAAGCCATCCGGTGCCGCAGCCAAGGAAGCCGACTGCAGTCAGCGAGCCGCACGGAGCCGACCTCAGCCAGCGAGTCCCCTGTAGTAGTAGCGTGGATCCGCAGCCTCCCCTTGCCCTCGGACCGCACCCAGGTGACTAAGCCACTCCGGTTTTGGCTGCTGATGACCGAGACTCCGGTCCTGGACTTCGGATTTCACGTTTTTCACCCGGTTTTTGACTAATTCTCTATTTTAAGTCCGTTTTTAATCATTTTAACGCGGGATTTTCTCCAGAAATCATATTTTAACAATATAAGACCCTAAATATTCATAATTTGGGCATATTTTTATGGAAATATTTATTTAAGAATAAAATCTTTTAAGTGAGATCTTGCGGTGGAGTGTGAATCTTTCCATAATATTTGATACAAACCACCACCCCATGCCCATTCCTTTGACCAATCCTTGTACTCCTAGTCACTTCAAGACACTACCCCTCTTTTTCCCCAGCCACCCACATCCAAAAGAGCTGGAGAACTCTCTTTCACTCTTCACTTCACACATTTTACTCATTTTCACCAAGAAGATCAAACAACCTTTTCTCTCCAATTTCCTCCCTCAAGTTTGAGATTCAAGGCTGATTATCAAGTTTTCTCACACTTTTGGTAAGTATAATTCATCCTCTCTATGATTATTACACTTTCATTTTTCTCAAATCATTGATTCCTTACACAAACATCATCACATTCTTGTTAGATCTTCGAATCTTCAAGTGTTCTTGAGTTGAACACTTCTCTTCTTCAACACTCATCTACTGATACCACTCAAGGTGAGTTCATACCCCTATATTTTCATGTTTTCTCAAGTTTTTATGGGGGGGGGGGGGGGGGAATACAAGTTAAAATACCAAGAACATAACTAAATTTTTCTAACAGCTTTCATTAGAAAAGTTGGACTCCATTCACGGACTGTTTTGGGCAACTTAAACATTTTTGTTTTCAAAACTGTTTTAGGTGTAAGTAGTTCCTGTTCGTAGATTTAAAATGACTACTTGCACATATCCATACGATTTTTCTACATTTTATGATGATTTTTACAAAACTGCCTATCATTTCAAACACCAATCCAGACCAGTCTGTGATTATGGACTTTTTCACCCAAGTTGGAGGTCATTAAAAATCATGATAAAAATTATGAGTAAACTAGACACATTTTGGGAACTCTCAATATTTACGGATTTAGTTTTCGACTTCGTATGATTTTTCTTCGACTTTTCTAAAACAGCGCAGAAAGGTTAAAAATTAGTTAACAGCTTATAACTTTCATAACACTTTGTATTATGTTGAGCAAAGTGTATAACAATAAGTTCTAAATATTGAATGTGTTTCCTTGCTAGTTTATCATCATAAACTAAAACCTAGTCATTCATGATAAGATTATTCATTCATTTAGAACACGTATATTAAGCTATAATAAGCATTGTTTATGGATTCATAACACTAATGCGTTTTCATAAAAGAGTTCTTATACATTACAAACGTTTTGGATAAACTATAATAGGTATAGTTTATGTATGATTTACTTTTCAAACTTATTTATCAAAGGCTTTCAGTTTAGTTCACGTAAATCTGTTAATGAATAAATTTGTGAGTCATTTGCTTCGGGTTACTTCCAAAGTAACCAAGTCAAAAAGTCTTGTAAATTGTAACGAGAGTCTCTTGTAGGGAGAACGTGATAGTTTTGTATAGATCTATATTGGGTTTGACAAACCCACACCTGAGCTGCTTGCAACAGCTAGACCGGCAAGTCTGTGGTGACAAGTGTCATTTAACGGTGACGCCTGAAGAACGTCGTATTACGAGGCCGTCTAAGTCAAGTATGGTTATGATAACTCACATGTGGTATTAACAAATAATAAGATTTATGGGTTCTAACTTTAAATTAGCGAGTTATGTCGATTTAGCTCACAGGAATTACTTTAAGTACGGAAAAATACTTGTACGCCTTCATGTCAAAAAGGGTTTTATGTCGATTTAAAATCACTTTTTACATTAATAATTACAAATTTTGTTGCATACTTTCGGTCTTGGAGTTTAAGACTACACATCATTCATTACGGGATTCTTCTCAAATTAAAAAGGGTTTTACGCCAATTTGAAACCACTTATATATCTTTAAGTATGACAAATACTTGTTCATTTTCGGTCCTGGTATTTAGGACCACATAACTTTCATAAGGAAAATATTGGATTTTTCTTGGTAACATACAACTCCTTACAAAGATCGATTTTCAAACTCTTACTATCAAAAGCTTATGAACTCACCAACCTTTGTGTTGACACTTTTTCAAAACTTTGTATTCTCAGGAATTCAGTGAAACAGGAAATCAACAGCGTTTTGAGGATGGGACGATAAATCGTCAAATAGTTCATTTTGTATCATAATATAATTGATTTGAATCATGTAAACATATACTTTGGTGATGGTTGTATTTACTTTGAGCACTATTATACTCATTGTTGTGATACTACATGAAGTCCTCCACCCCCGGACGTTTCCGCCATCCTTGGTTTGGGGGTGTGACATAGCATTTCGGTAGGTTTCCGACATATTTCCTGGCCGGTGGTTGTTTTTTGTTCGCCCATCGAAGTGATTTGTCCTTAATTTTAGCACAAAACTTCCGTTTGTTACTCTTGGTCTTGGAACTCGGGGTGTCGTGGTAGTTTGTTGCTCATTGAGGTACTTGATTGTTACCTGGATTGGAATTGTTGTCAACAATCCTGCTAACATTCGCGTTGTTAGTGTTAAGGTGGGTCAGAATAGCTGACACGACAGCCGAGACTGCAGGTTGAAAGGTAGCCACATCGATCTGAAGAATTGGGGTTTGGTTGATGGGTTGATCGTTTTTCTTCGGCGACATGATTCTATTACACGGAAAAAAAATGAATTTGTGAGCGAGTATGATTGAACCTAGACGTAGTTCGATCGTTCATGTAAAGAATAGAAGCATATTCTCGTGGGTTCGACCTACATCCCTATGATGCAGTCCTAGCAAAGAGTGGAAGTAAGTTCGTACAATGGTCTCAAGATGTTTTTCGTTCAAGCCGAGGCATCATTGGTTGGTGAATAACATGATCCAACCCTTGAGAGAGGCTTGAAAATGATTCTGGAGTTAAATTACTATAGTCTAAAGACTTAACTAAAGCAAGTTTCAGATAGACTCCAATGAAGGTATGATGAGAGTACTTGAACAAAAGCGTGACAAGGAATTTAGCCGACTGTCAACATCATCGATGTTTAAGATGTAATAAGTTTAGGAAATTTTGACCTTATAGAAGGTCTTACATCATATCCGGAGTAGCAAAGTTTTTGGCCGCATAAGGCCTAATTAAAAGTACCTACAGTACATGGCAGTTCCATAGAAAATGCCACATAGGACATAGACGGAACACATTTCTTTAAAACGAGAAGGAAAGTAAAGTATCTCCTACTGGTGACGATCATTCTGTTGGGTTTTTTGAGCAATCTAACACTTCCTAAGTGTGCATGCAACCCTAATAAACCTTGGATCTATGTTTGTCTAAATACATGCAAAATAATAATTTTCCAAGGTTTATAACCTATCTAACATGGCATGGGGAACATTTCAACATAAAAGAGTTAGAAGAGATTACATACCTTTTGTTGTGTTGGGTTCTTAGGAGTTTGAGGGCCAAGCACCAATAGTGTGAATGCCTCAAATGGAATCACAAACACCACAAACTCTTGGAAAACTTTGAGAGAGTATACACACTCTTGTATTTTCGGCCACACACATGCACACACACACTAGAACACTAGCTTTCTCTTAGGCTATCTTAGGCTCTCTTTCATGCTCCATAAGCATGCTTATATAGTATGCATGGTTAGGGTGAAACCCTAATAACCCATGTCCTTTCCTATTCCAAGGATCCATGGGTTAAAAGCTCCATGGATCATCCATGGACTTCCACATAAGCCTAGCCCATTAACAAATGAGTATTAGCCCACACTATATAAAACAAATAGCCCATAATTTAATTAGTATTCCTTTTAATCTCTAAATTAATCCATAATTAATTTAAGACTAAAACTAATTAAATAACGTAACTTCATATTAATATATTATAACTCATAATATATTAATAAACATATGTGTATAACTCTCATAAAATTATCCATAATAGTTTGGATGAGATGCAACCCAAATGGACCATGCCGGTCGGGTCAAGTATATACCAAATAAGTTATGGACTTAGACACCTTATCCAACAGACTCCCACTTGGATAAGTCTAATAACTATATTTGCCTATAACTTCAGGAACCAACCAACAATCGTAGCTCTCGAAAACTCCCTCGAACAATGAAGACTCTGTCGAACTATGAAGCGCCATTTTAGATAAGTGATCACATAATCCTCTGTTCTCATGATATCAGCCGGACAAACACATGGAACTATGTCTTGCTTATTGTCTAGCAGTTGTTTCTCGATTATCCGATTTGTTTGACGAAGAACTTCACTGAACACATCGGTTTAGTTCTGACCAGGCCTGGTATATGGGTCAACACAAAATCATCGAGGGGCCCGGATATCGCTTCTATTTCTAGAAGGAACAGATAAACTTCGACTGATATGCTTGTTCTACTACTTATTGAATTGTACACAAAGGCACGTTTTATAACATCAAGTTACTGATGCGTTTACGTGCAATCAATGCACAACCAACTCATAGGTAACAACTCATATCTCTAGGTTTAAAGATTTATATGATGTTATCGTCTCACGATCACTCGAGATAAATTCCATGAAGTGATACAAGTGAGCGTGGGTTTATACCAATACTCATAACTTATGAGTACTCATGAATGTTGCAGCAACCATTGCCATGCCTAAACACCTTTAAGGCATCTACAAACCCAATTCATGACAATCTTGATTCATACCTACTTCCGACGTATGATCGATTGTGGAGGTTTGAACAAATTAATTATTCTGGAAGTCAAAACATGCAAAACTGAAACAATAGTAAATAATTGACAATGATAGTAACACTTTACTCATAAATAAATCACAAATTTTATTCATCATCAAACGTCGATTACATTTTACAAGTTTCAGGAAAACTATCTAATCTGTAAAACTAATATCGTCCCTCAGCCCGATGCGTCTCGCATGCTGAAAATGCTTAACCCTCGTCAGTCCCTTCGTAAGGGGATCTGCAGGATTCTCATCTGACGATATCCTCCTTGTCACAAGGAGTCCTTCTTCAATCTTGTGCCTTATGAAGTGATATTTTCTGTCAATGTGTCGGGATCTGCCATGATCTCTTGGTTCCTTGGCTAAGATAACCGCAGCATTGTTGTCACAGAAAATCTCTATAGGTTCCTTAATAGCTGGTACAACTCCAAGGTCTCCGATGAAGTTCTTTAGCCATATCGCCTCCTTCGCTGCTTCACTCGCTGCTATATACTCTGATTCACAAGTCGAATCAGCCACCGTCTCCTGCTTGGAACTCTTCCAAGAAATTGCCCCTCCATTTAAGGTAAAGATCCAGCCCGACTGAGAGCGGAAATTATCCCTATCAGTCTGAAAACCAGCATCACTATACCCTAATATTCTCAAGTCATCACTGCCACCAAGGGTAAGGACCCAATCCTTAGTCCTCCGCAGGTACTTGAGAATGTTCTTTACCGCGGTCCAATGAGCCTTGCCAGGGTTCCCCTGATACCTGCTGACCATGCTCAAAGCAAATGCCACATCAGGACGGGTACAAGTCATAGCATACATGATCGAGCCAACTGCGGAAGCATATGGTAATTGGCTCATCTCAGCTATCTCAGCCTCTGTACTCGGACTCTGAGTCTTACTCAGTTTGGTATTGCTTTGGATCGGTAAATCTCCTTTCTTGGAATTCTCCATGTTGAACCTTTTCAACACCTTATCCAAGTAGATACTCTGACTAAGTCCAATTAGTCTTCTACTCCTTTCTCTTAATATCCTTATCCCTAGGATATAGGTAGCCTCCCCTAGGTCCTTCATAGCAAAGCACTTCCCAAGCCAGGACTTAACCTCCTGCAAGGTTGGGATGTCATTTCCTATGAGTAGTATGTCATCCACATACAGTACCAAGAAGCTAACTATACTCCCACTAGCTCTGACATACACGCAAGACTCATCTTCGCTTCTCAAGAAGCCAAACTCTTTTACCTTCTCATCAAAACAAAGATTCCAGCTACGAGATGCTTGTTTTAATCCATAAATGGATTTCTTAAGCTTGCATACTCTATTAGGGTGCTCTGCATTGACAAAACCCTCTGGCTGATTCATGTACACATCCTCAGCTAACTTTCCATTAAGGAAAGCGGTTTTGACATCCATTTGCCATATTTCATAATCATGAAATGCTGCAATGGCTAACATAACCCTAATAGACTTAATCTTGGCCACCGGCGAGAAGGTTTCATCATAATCAATACCTTGAGTTTGAGTAAAACCCTTCGCAACCAGTCGAGCCTTATAAGTATGCACTTTTCCTTCCATGTCGGTCTTCTTTTTGAAGATCCATTTGCACCCGACTGTTTTACGGCCTGGTACATTGTCAACCAAGTTCCAAACTTGATTGTCATACATGGACTGTATCTCGCTGTCCATAGCCTCCTTCCATTTAGCAGACTCCGGGCCTGCCATGGCTTCCTTAACACTGCTAGGTTCATCCAAATTTACTAGTGTACTATCACTAATAAACGTATCACCTTCCGTAGTAATATGAAAACCATAATAAAACGAAGGTGTGTTCCTAACCCGTGTGGAACGTCTCGGAGGTACCGACTCGTCAGCTGGATCAACAGGAGTTTCTTCCTCAGGTTGATTGCTAGTGTCTGAGGTTCCTTCACCAATTGATTCTTGAATTTCTTCAAGATCAATCTGCCTCCCACTGTCTCCTTGGCTTATAAATTCTTTCTCGCGAAAGATCCCTCTTCGTGCTACAAAGACCACATTCTCACTGGGTCTGTAGAAAAGGTAACCGAAGGATTTCTGTGGGTAGCCGATGAAAATACACCTTTCACTTCGGGGTTCAAGCTTATCATGAGTTTCACGCCTCACGAAGGCTTCGCAACCCCAAATTTTGATGCGGTCCAAATTGGGAACCTTCCCAGTCCACATCTCATGAGGTGTTTTGGTAACCTTCTTTGTAGGGACTAGATTAAGGATATGGGCGGCAGTCTCTAAGGCATACCCCCAAAAAGAGATTGGTAACGAAACTCGACTCATCATAGAGCGAACCATGTCCAACAAGGTACGATTACGCCTCTCAGCTACACCATTCAGCTGTGGTGTCCTGGGAGGAGTCAATTGTGAGACAATCCCACACTCCTTAAGATAGTCAAGGAACTCGGTACTAAGATACTCACCACCTCGATCGGATCGAAGCATCTTAATGTTCCTGCCCAATTGATTTTCTACTTCCTGTTTGAATTCCTTAAACCTTTCAAAGGTTTCGGACTTGTGTTTGATCAAGTAGACATACCCATATCTACTATAATCATCAATAAAAGTCACATAATACCGATTAGCATCCCTTGTGGCGGTTTTGAATGGCCCACATACATCAGTATGTATTAGGTCCAACAAACCTTCACCCCTCTCACAAGTTCCAGTGAAGGGTGATTTTGTCATTTTTCCAAGTAGACAAGTTTCACAACTATCATCTGATTTGAGGTCAAATGATTCCAAGACTCCACTCTTTTGGAGTTGGTCTATGCGTTTCTTGTTTACATGTCCAAGACGACAATGCCACAATGATGCTTTATCTAGGCTAGTAGAAGAATCAATATACAACACATTATTTCCTAAGTTGTCTACAATCGACACAGTTTCATACACGCCATCACAAGGTAATGCTTTAAAATAAAACACATTATTAAAGAAAGCATTAATACCACCACATTCATTATCAAACGAAAAGGTAAAACCTTGTTTGTACAAAGCATGAAAAGAAATAATATTCCTCGCCATTTCAGACGAGTATACACATTTATTCAAATCTAATTTTAACCCATTATTAAGCAAAAAAGTATAAACTCCAATCTTGGAAACAGGTGAAGCCTTCCTATTCCCCATGATTAAGTTTATCTTCCCGTGCTCCACATCCTCACTTCTTCTTAGGCCCTGCAAATCAGAACATATGTGAATACCACATCCTGTATCAAGCACCCAAGAGTTAGAATATGTTGAGTAATTAGACAATATAGTGTAAATACCTGCATAGGTGGGTTTCACTTTCCCATCCTTTAGATCCTGCAAGTACTTAGGGCAGTTTCGCTTCCAGTGTGCCTTTTCATGGCAATAAAAGCATTCAGCATCCTTTGGAATGGCAGAAGGAGTGACAGAACCGTTCTTAGTCTTGGATGAGGAGCCTTCAAGAGACTTTCCCTTGGTACCCTTCGAAGGGTGCTTCCTCTTTTTCCCTTTGCCTTGCCCAATAGCTAAAACAGGGGTAGAAGTTGGAGTAGGAGTAGTAGAGGTAACAACCGCTTTACCCTTAAGACCGGTTTCAGCGGTCTTCAAGAGTCCTTGAAGCTTGCTGAGGGTAACTTCCTCCTTGTTCATATGATATGTCATTCGAAAATGATCATAACAAGAAGGCAAGGAGTGCAAAATGATGTCAATTGCTAACTCCTCGGGGATGTTAACATTCAGCTTCAGCAAACGGTCCACATACCTTTGCATCTTTTGCATGTGGCCCGTGACGGATTCACCGTCCTTCATGCGGGTAGTTATTATGGAGGAGATTATTTCATACCGCTCCTGACGAGCACTCTGATGGTACCTTTCCATCAAGTCTTGGTGCATCTCAAAAGGGTAGAAATCTTCATATGACTTTTGGAGCTCGGCTGTCATCGTGGCCATCATGATACATGCCACCTTAGTAGCATCTCTCTCATGAGTCCTGAATTCAGCGATCTCCTCAGGAGTAGCAGTAGACTCATCAAGTTCTTTTAACTCCTTATCGAGGACATATTCCTTGTCCTCGTAACGAGTAACCATCCTGATGTTCCTAATCCAATCCATGAAGTTGGAACCATCAAAGATGACCCTCCCACAAAGATTCATGAGAGAGAAAGAACCAGTTGGGTTAGAGCCTGAAGCATTAGTGTTGGAAGACATCTGAAAGAAGAAAGTAGTTTAGATTAGATATTTAGGATCCTTAATAAGACACCCAAATGTAATATTAAGGCTAGGATCCAATCACAATATATTACACTTAGAAGAGGGATGCCGTAATCTAAGTAATAATATATTTGAAAGGTAGGCGAATGACGATTCACCAATTTCCACCATGAAAACGAAATGATTAATTAGGTTTAATTGGATTTGAAATTCCTAGATTCTTTTGAGATTCATTGAACTTTTCAATGGCATGTTTCAATCTCGATTGTGCCCTTCAAGTTTTGTGACTGGGATGCCGAGGATCACAAAACAAGGTGTGAATAACCATGCTAACTCACTTGGTACTCCTAATATTATCACCTAATCAATGTGCCGGTTAACCACACACGCTCCATTGATCTATGACAACATTAAGTTACCCTTCGTGATCCTTACTAGTCTAATTAGTGTGCCGGTTAACCACACACGCTCCACTAACGACTTGGTAAGGTACAAAGTGTGAATTCCATGGATTAGCACCATGTTCACATTTTCCTAAAATAACTAAGATTGGGAATTAAAAGAGTTTAGTTATTTTATAATATTCATTATACTTTTAATGAGGATTTAAAGTCGTTGTTCTACCCGTTCGGCTAACGACCCTCCACCGATCAAGCAAGCGGTGGGTGAGAGTATACACCCATTAAGTCGCCATTTTATAGGCAACAACCTTATACCCACCTTATAGACCGGCTTCGTGAATGAGGCCTACTAACGGTAAAACGACTTATTCTTATACATATATATAATAATTAACCATTAATGTTATAAATAGTATAAGGGTTGAATTTTAACTATTAAAACTCTAAGGTTTGGAATTAAAGTTTATTAAAGTGTGTGAAACTTTACAAATTCCAAAACTTGAGGACAAGTTTTGTAACTTTGCAAAACTCTTCATTTCATAACTTATGAATTAAAGGTTCATAAAAATGAAGACTCTTCATTTTCATGTAACTTATGTGTTTTAAGTGTGTGTTCAATGAAAGTGACCTTTGGTAATCCATAACTTGAGGACAAATTATGGACTCCATTAAAACACATAAATGATTAAGAATTAATTCTAAACAATTCAGCAAATAATTCCTATCATTTCCTAAATTCATAAGAACATGAACATGATCATCAAAAATTCAAGAATTATATGAACACATAAAATCATGGATTTTTGATATATGCTATTGTAAATGGATTAGAACAACCATTACACCAACTAAAATAAGTTTTACAACACCAAAACAATTTAGGGTAATGTTTCCAGTCCATTTCCAACAGCAAAAGTCGAGATTCTGCATTCTTTCGATCCTACTCGCCGAGTGCACGAACGGACTCGTCGAGTAGGTTGAAGTTTGCCTTGGACTCGGCGAGTCCCCCCAATGGACTCGGCGAGTCTAGCATGCAGACAGCAACGATTTCAACTTTTTTCACTATTTTGCATCAAGTATCAAACAAGCAAGCCTAGGCTCTGATACCACTGTTGGGTTTTTTGAGCAATCTAACACTTCCTAAGTGTGCATGCAACCCTAATAAACCTTGGATCTATGTTTGTCTAAATACATGCAAAATAATAATTTTCCAAGGTTTATAACCTATCTAACATGGCATGGGGAACATTTCAACATAAAAGAGTTAGAAGAGATTACATACCTTTTGTTGTGTTGGGTTCTTAGGAGTTTGAGGGCCAAGCACCAATAGTGTGAATGCCTCAAATGGAATCACAAACACCACAAACTCTTGGAAAACTTTGAGAGAGTATACACACTCTTGTATTTTCGGCCACACACATGCACACACACACTAGAACACTAGCTTTCTCTTAGGCTATCTTAGGCTCTCTTTCATGCTCCATAAGCATGCTTATATAGTATGCATGGTTAGGGTGAAACCCTAATAACCCATGTCTTTTCCTATTCCAAGGATCCATGGGTTAAAAGCTCCATGGATCATCCATGGACTTCCACATAAGCCTAGCCCATTAACAAATGAGTATTAGCCCACACTATATAAAACAAATAGCCCATAATTTAATTAGTATTCCTTTTAATCTCTAAATTAATCCATAATTAATTTAAGACTAAAACTAATTAAATAACGTAACTTCATATTAATATATTATAACTCATAATATATTAATAAACATATGTGTATAACTCTCATAAAATTATCCATAATAGTTTGGATGAGATGCAACCCAAATGGACCATGCCGGTCGGGTCAAGTATATACCAAATAAGTTATGGACTTAGACACCTTATCCAACACATTCCTCTGGTGAACTCTTAGCTCAGCCAGCTGACGTTCCATATCAAGCAGGTGTCTTTCATACACTCTCTGGCGTACTCAGAGTTCTATGACTTCGGCTCGTGATTCAGCTAGTGCTTGGAGCAGGGTTTCATGGTCTCTTTCAGATCTCTCGCGAGCATCTTCCAGACGAGTGGTGCGAAGGGTATGCATTCTCGCTGTAACATCCCGAAATATCAAGAGTAGAGTAGAAGGGCTAAAAGAGTAAATTGGGAAAGAGTGACTCGGCGAGTAGAGTCGTGACTGGGTCGCGTGTTAAGTAGCCGACTCAGCGAGTCAGTAAGATGGACTCGACGAGTAGGCGCTGAGTGGAGAAAACCCTAATTCTCGGGGTTGATCCATATATTAAGAACATAACAGCCCTCTCTCAGCTTGTTTATTCATCCTCAAGTCCAGAAACCCTTAGCTTTCGTGTGTGAATGATCATATTGTTGGATTAATGTCTAAGTCCATAACTATAATTGGTAAGACTTGACCCGACCCGGCATGGTCCATTTGGGTTGCATACCATCATGCACTTGAATGAGAGAAATAAGACACTTATGGTTATTAATATATTATAAGTTCTAGTATATTAATAATAAGAATGATGAGATTATTTAATTAGTATTGATCAAGAATTAATCTAGGATTAATTAAGTGATCAAAAGAAGACTAATTAAATATATGGGTTGATTGTGTAAATCATCCATACTTGTATAGTGGGCTATTGCTCCATGGATAATCAAGTTGGGCTAAAACCCATAGGATGGTCCATGGATGCTCCATGGTGTATTTGTACCCATGGATCCAAGGAAATGGAAAGTCATGACAATTAGGGTTTGCCCTAATTGTAACACTATATAAGCATCATATTATTCACCAAAATCGGCCACTAGTGAGTGTACTAGAAGGGCTAGCCGATTTCATGAAGTGTGGGTTTTCTCTCAAGCCATTCCAAGTGTTTTGATGATTGTGATTCCATTTGAGGTGTCACACTTGGGGCACTAGGTACTCTAGCTTCATGAAGACTTTCTTCTCCAAAGAGGTATGTATTCTATCTTGCTATAGTCATTGTTTTGTATGCTAGATTAGGATAATACCTTGGAAGTTCTTATTTGCATGTATAATAGAGAAAACATAGATCCAAGGTATTTAGGGTTGCATGTACACTTAGGAGTGTTAGAATGCTCAAAACCCAACAGTGGTATCAGAGCCTAGGCTTGTTTTCTTGTTATACCTGCAATAGAAGCTGAAAAAACGAATCTGGTGCTGTCTGGCCATCAGACTCGGCGAGTCCATCAGGAGACTCGACGAGTCCATGCCTTAAAATTGATGAATTCGATCCAACTCGCCGAGTTTGTTCATGCACTCGACGAGTTGGACCCCCAGACAGCATATTTTCGAGTTTTTTGGCTAGAAATGGACTAGGAACATTACCCTAAGTTGTTTTTGATCTTATAAACTTGTTTTTGATGTGGTAATGTTCATGCTAATCCATTTTCAAAGATAATTGTCAATAGATTCATGTTTTGTATTAGTTTAAGGTTTAGACTAATTACATGAAAAAGTTTGATTTGAATTATCTTGTTCTTATGAGTTGCTTAGATTAATAGAAATGTTGAGTGAAATAGTTGTTTTCAATCCATTTTAATCTAAGAGTTGAGTATAAAATGTGTTTGTGTAACTTGTCCTCAAGTTACATGAAGAGTCACATTAAAGACTCATAAAATTCATAAGAGTTGGCAATGGTTACAAAATGAAGAGTCTTGTGTCATTGAATAACTTTTTATGACTCCATAACTTGTCCTCAAGTTATGGAAGTTCAAGAGTCACTTCATTAAAGGAAAAATATGTAACCATAATTAAATCCATAAGTTATAAAATAAAGGAAAAGTTAGTTCTTTTATTAGTTTAAAGTCTTCCATAACTTGTCCTCAAGTTATGGAACTTGAAGAGTTTTTGGATTAAAACTACATTAAACACATAAGTTATGGAATTAATTAGTTTTGAATAGTTTCAAAACTTGCCCTCAAGTTTTGGAATTTGTAAAGTTTTCAAGTATGAATACTTTAATTCCAAGTTAGCCCTTAGAATTTTAAAAGTTAAAATTCAACCCTTATACTTTATAATATTATAAGTTAATAATATATATATGTATAAGAGTAAAGTCAGTCTTACCGCTAGTACGCCTCATTCACGAAGCCGGTCTATAAGGTGGGTATAAGGTTGTTGCCTATAAAATGGCAACTTAATGGGTGTCCACTCTCACCCACCGCTTGCTTGACTGGTGGAGGGTCGTTAGCCGAACGGGTTTGACAGGACTAGAATTCTCCCTTCATTAAAAGTATTAATGATAATACTAAGTAACTAAACTCTTAATAAAACCCAATCTTAGTTACTTAGGAAAAATGTGAATAAGGTGCTAACCCATGAAATTACACTTTACACTTTGTCTAAGTCGTTAGTGGAGCGTGTGTGGTTAACCGGCACACTAACTTGGACTTAACAAGGTAGGTAAAGGGTGACTTAATATTTATCATAGTATCGATGGAGCGTGTGTGGTTAACCGGCACATCGATTGAGGGGTAATTTATTAAGGGTACCAAGTGATTTGCATGGTTACTTCACACCTTGTTTTGTGATCCTCGGCATCCCAGTCACAAAACCTGAAGGGCACACTCGAGATTGAAACATGCCATTGAACAGTTCAATGAATCTCAAAAGATCTAGGAGTTTCAAAAACCAATTAAAACCTAATAATACATTTCGTTTATCTTGGTGGAAATTGGTGAATCGTCATTCACCTACCTTCAAATTGTTTTATAGCTTGGATTACGGCATACCTCTTCTAAGTTATAAAATAGTTTGTTGGGTCCTAGCCTTAATATTTCATATTGGGTGTCATATTAAGGACTTTAAATCAACTATCTTGAATATCTCCCAAATGATGTCTGTAATAGACACCTATGATCTTCCCAAATCTAGTGAAACAAGGTTTCCTAAATGAAGATGATGTCCTTTGGAAATCATACTTCTTTCACCTCCTCCAATTATTCTCCCCAACCCACAAGTTCTTGAAAAGTTTAAGGTCACTCAAGCCCTATTGGCAAGGCAAGGTCTAGGTGTGAACACATCTTGGAGATGTAGTCACATATTGACAAGCCGGGAGAGTTGGGTGTCAAAGTCTTGAGAAAGTTGGTGGTTCAATCACTTTCTAAGTCACATAGTGAGTTCCTTTGGGACACCTATGAAACAGACTATGACAAGACCCTTAATGATCTTATCTATTTGCTAAGATCAACTTCCTAAAACTTTATGGACATTGACAATGATGACATTGGATATCCAGTAAAGCATTCTCTTCCCAATGGAAAGGGATCGGCTATAGTCAACTCGGTTGACCAAATGGTAAAGAGAAAAGCTAAGTCTGTGATAGTCCTGTGTACCATTATCAAAGGGTCCATATGTTTGTATTGCCAAAGAAAGGGCATTGGTTACGAAGCTGCCAAATTTACCTAAGGATGTTAAAGTCAATTAGTTTGACTCTACTTCAGGTAAAATCCACTATCTAACTCTGTTAAGTTTCTATTCTGAGATTCTTGATACATGATGTGACCGGGTCGCATGGTGATGGTTTAAGAATCAAAGGAATGTGAAGAAACTTAAAGGAAGAATATGCTGAATCTGATCGCATAGATGGATTTCTATCGCATAGTTTGAAAAATCGGATTCTTGAGCTACTTCTTAGGAGTTATGAGATATTGCTTAGGAATAGATAACAACAAGTTTTCATATGGATTGTAAGGATAGTTTTTCCGCAAAGTTTTAAAATAAAAGGAAATTTTTGATTTTATTTATTTTAAAATATCCTTACAATGGCATCTGTGGAAATTTTTGTTGCTTATAAGATTCCATTAGTAGCAAGAGTGGAAGTATGAAATTGATTCTTTCATTTGTGGTAATGTCTAAATTTACCAAATAAGGAAAGATTCTCATCACCCAAGTTTCAAGTGGACCGGAACTTGGAATCATGCATGTTGTATAGCATGATGAATGAGAACTTTCATGTTTTGGAAAATTAAGACTAATTACTCGGCCACATGGATGTGTGAGTCAAGTAAAGGACTAAGGGATCGAGTACACATTCTTGTGCACTGATTAAGTCCACCACAAAAGGTTGATAAGACTATTCGTCATGATTTACTTAAGTTCAGTAAATATGATTATACTTACAAGCTTAAGTGTAACTCTGAGACATTGGAAAAGGTTCCAATGTAAGGCAGAGCGAATAAGAAGAATCAATTTAGGCAGAAGGATAAAAGTTTCTCAAATCTGAAAAGATGGGAGAGTACTTTAGTATCAGTTTTTGTGATCATCTTAATGATTAAGGAACCATAGCACAATTAGTTCTCTAAGGAAATCTTAGTGCATTCTTATGACTAAGAAGAGGGATCTTGAATTGTTGAAGTGGTTAAATCAAGAAGATGAGTCATACTTCGTTCCAATACAAGTCTTAGAGTCATACTCCAAGATTGTAATTTGAGTGACATGTCTCAAAAGAAGGTTAAAACACTTGTCAAATGTAAGAGTAAAAGTTTTCTACTCTTGTACATTTGAAATTGGTAAGTTGTGATGTTTTGGATAAAACAAAGACCAACTTAGGCCAATTGGGTAAAGTGTTTTTCTTGATTAGAATCCGCACTATCTCTTGGACGTTTGACAAGGGAGTCTTATATGTCAAGAGGACAGTGGGAGTCTTAAAGGTCTTGAAAGTCTCAAGAACTAATCAAGAGTAAAACCTAAAGTTCTTCTCTAGCACACAATTTGAGGTTTATAATCTATTGTGTTGACATATACTGTGCCCATTCCAGTTGAAGTTGACTTTGCATATGAGTTCTTAGAGTTCTCAATGTGTTGCATAACAACTTGGAAGCAATGGCAGGCCCTTGAGCTGCCAGGTGGCAAGAAATTAAGATTGAGTTCAATCCATATGAGTTTGGATTTGTCATTATCCTTGTCTTGTGACTATGGTTTTTGACAATTCACATGGATAAGAACACATACACCAGTAAATCTAAGTGTCATAAGGTTTCTCTCCGATTCATGAAAATGATGGTGAGGAAACACTTTCACTAAGTAGATTTTAGCCAGATAGCAATTGTGATATTTGCATTCTCAAAGTCGTTAGTGGAGCGCGTGTGGTTAACCGGCACACTAACCTGGACTTGTGAGAAGTGGCAAAAAAGGTCTAAACATTATGATTACGGCATCCCTCTTCATAATTGTTTAGATACACAAGTGTGCTATCTAAGGGAAGGTGTATGATTTTGATAAAGTTTTATCAAAACAATCTAGCATCAGAAATCTGAACTTTGGTAAGAAAGTCAATGAAGTATTGATTTCTAGAAGTCTAGCTGATTTCTGAGTACATGTCAAAGCTAGTGGGAGCATAAGTGTTATGCTATTAATCATCATGTTAGTGGGAGCATGATAATTATGATAAGTATTGCAAGCTAGCAATGTTAATTATAGAAAACAAAAGTTTCAATTGGGAAAAAGTTGTTTTGCTATAATTAAGGGAGAGGAAATTATGCTTCATCTCAAATCTATAAGCTTAGATCGTGAGGTTTTAATCATTTAGTCAAGGATATATATGAATTTCATGTTGGAATGACTCAACATAAGGAAATTCTGTATGTGAGTCCATTATTTGCGTTCTAAAATTCGATTATGATTACGGCATCCCTTTTCATAATCTGAATTATGAGAACTTGGCAAATTGAAATGGAAATGTTATAGCAAAAGACTGGTTTAGTCTTTATGTGAGACATCATGAATCGTGTCCCATATGCTTCGGATATAGGATCGATTACATGTGCTATAATCATTCGTTCTAAAATTTTCCAAATGCCTGGGGCATTAAGAAGGGAAAAGGTTTAGAACTGGATATGACTAAAAGGATTAAACAATTGTCGAGGACAATCTAAGGTTTACCAAAGATTGGTTGCTCAAGGACAATTGGAAGTATAGTGATAATTCTGGAAGGACCATATTGACATAGTCTGTAAGGAGGCAACTCCTGTTCAGAAGTGATAAGTCAGAATGGAATCTGGAAATGTTTCAAAGTTAGAAATTTCAATCTGTGTAAGGTTAAGGAAACTTAATGCAAGAAGGATACTTCCAAGGAGTTGATCTCCTTTGGAATGCTCTGTAATGATTGTTGTCAAGTCTTTATGACTTTGTGCATAATCATTACAAGAGTATCAATGCATATAAGTTTAGAATCTAACGGATTTCAGTAAATGGCATGAATTTGGAATTCTTGCATTTGCAGTAAGGATTTGGGAGTGTGAAAAGAGAATCATTGAAGTTATGTTCAATTGATCTAGTTCACAAAGTAAAGATCATAGACAAACATAGTATGCATACTTGGTGTGTGGCATGACTAGTGTTTTGAAAAAAACATAGTGTACATGCTTGGAGCATGGGACAACTATTGTTTTAAATTCAAGAATAAAGTTGATAGCTGAAACAGTATACAATGAATAATGTGTAATCATATGGTGATAAATAAAAGGTGTTTTATTTATATTCATAAGTTCTGAGACCATATTGGATTCAATTATTATTGTGTTTCACTTTGCATGTTTTGACTTCCCGAATAAACTGGGTTATTCTTCCGGAATGACTAAGTTATTCAAACCATCCACAGTCAGTCATATTTTGGAAGTAGATATGAATTAAGACTGTCATGATGGGTTGTAGAGGTCTAAGGTGTTGGACAAGGCTACAACAATCATGAGTGCTCATAAGTTCTGAGTATTGGATTCAACCCGCGCTCATTGGAATCACTTCATGGATTTTATCACGAGTGATCATGAGACGATAATATCTTATATTCTTCAAACCTAGAGATATGAGTTGTTACTATGAGTTGATAGTACATTGATAGCACGAAAACGCATTTGGTAACTCGGTGCTATAAAACGTGCCTTTGTGTATGATTCAACAAGTAGTAGAACAAGCCATATGAGTCAAAGTTTATCCGTTCCTTTTACCTTGGGGATAAAAGCGATATCTGTGGGCCCCTCGATGATTTGATGATGACAAATGGAAGTGCTCGGCCGGGCCAGGACTGATTTGATTTGTTCAATTAGTCAGTTGTCATAAATCGGAAATCGGGAAACAACAAATGGACAGAGAGAATGATTATAATCCATGTCTCAGTCCATATGATATCTAGAATGGAGGAATATATGATCCCTTATCTAATGGACAAGTCACTGACAAAGGTCAGAGTTCATCGACAAGGTCAGAGTTCGACAGAAGCTTTTGAGAGCTACGATTGCCGGTTGGTTCCTGAAGTCATACGCAATAATAGTTTTAGACTTATCCAAGTGGGAGACTGTTGGATTAATGTCTAAGTCCATAACTATAATTGGTAAGACTTGACCCGACCCGGCATGGTCCATTTGGGTTGCATACCATCATGCACTTGAATGAGAGAAATAAGACACTTATGGTTATTAATATATTATAAGTTCTAGTATATTAATAATAAGAATGATGAGATTATTTAATTAGTATTGATCAAGAATTAATCTAGGATTAATTAAGTGATCAAAAGAAGACTAATTAAATATATGGGTTGATTGTGTAAATCATCCATACTTGTATAGTGGGCTATTGCTCCATGGATAATCAAGTTGGGCTAAAACCCATAGGATGGTCCATGGATGCTCCATGGTGTATTTGTACCCATGGATCCAAGGAAATGGAAAGTCATGACAATTAGGGTTTGCCCTAATTGTAACACTATATAAGCATCATATTATTCACCAAAATCGGCCACTAGTGAGTGTACTAGAAGGGCTAGCCGATTTCATGAAGTGTGGGTTTTCTCTCAAGTCATTCCAAGTGTTTTGATGATTGTGATTCCATTTGAGGTGTCACACTTGGGGCACTAGGCACTCTAGCTTCATGAAGACTTTCTTCTCCAAAGAGGTATGTATTCTATCTTGCTATAGTCATTGTTTTGTATGCTAGATTAGGATAATACCTTGGAAGTTCTTATTTGCATGTATAATAGAGAAAACATAGATCCAAGGTATTTAGGGTTGCATGTACACTTAGGAGTGTTAGAATGCTCAAAACCCAACACATATCTCATTTGGGAGCTTGAAGGAGGTGTTTGTTGAAGGAATTTTGGGAGTTTGAAGGCTTGGAGCAAGGGGCTTTGCTTGGATTCGAGTTTCATTGCAGTTGGGGCGTTCCTTGGAGGTAATATCTCGTTCTTGGGCTGTTGTTATGTTGTTTCTTCATTTTGGGGTTTGTGGGGAACTTGTCTTTGGATGTAATTGGAGTCTAGAGGTTACATCTGAGGTTGCTACCTCAGATCTGGGATGGAGAAGGATCAAAGAGCATGAAAGTCCCTGTGTTGGAGTGTTTTAGTGGAGCCATCATGTCCCAAACCCTAGCCCAATGTGCAAATGGCCTAGATCTCTATGGATTCACGTAAAGGTTGCCACTTTACGTGATGTATGAGTTGTAGGAGGCAAGATCTATGTTTTGGAGCAATTGCATGGCCCGGAATGCTTCTGAATGGATTCAGACCGGTGGTACTCGGCGAGTCACATGGGTGTACTCGACGAGTTGCTTGAAGATGAGCTGGGACTCGGCAAGTTGGAAGAACAACTCGGCGAGTATGTTGAAGATAGCCTTAGACTCGGCGAGTCTGTTCTTGGGCTCGGCGAGTCTTGTCGCAGAGTTCCAATATTTGCTGGTCGAGTCGGGAATCGGTGAGTCAAGGGATGACTTGGGGAGTTGTGTGCGAGTGGAATCGGAGTTGTTGAACTCGACGAGTCTCGGGGTGACTCGGCGAGTTAGGTCGAGGAGTGAGGGAAGTTCTGAGTATGGGGACTCGGCGAGTCAGTCAGGGGTTGACTTTGACCTTGTCTTTGACCAAGGGTTGACCAGTGGTTTCCAGGAGCATTTTGGTAATTGTTGATTATTGTTTTGAGTTCAGTGCATTGGTGGTTGTCCAGTGGTGGAGATCGTATCAGGGATCGGAGCAGCTTGGGTTATCTGTTCAGTCGGCAGTTTCGAGGTGAGTTATCCTCACTATATCAATAGGGTTTAAGGCACCAAGGCCGACCCTTTATCGGATGGAAATCCGGGTAGTTGTCTGTTGTTATGGTATGGGCCGGAAGGCATTATATGTAGAGGGCCGGAAGGCATTATATGTGGAGGGCCAGAAGGCATTGTGATGTGGACTGGAAGGTCATGGCCTGGAAAGGCGTATGTGCGTAATTAGTATGTTGGCTGAGTCGTAGGGTGATGTTATGCTAGTGATCGGCTAGGTCGGTATCCTGGTTAGGGTGATCATATGCTATGTGATCTGTTTGATCGATTTGCTGACTGTGAACTGTTATATGATTATATGTTATGTGCACACAGTTGCTTGGACTGGAGTTTGATCTGATATACATGGTTGTTCTATGTTCTGTTATGTTATGTATGCTTTTTATGTTATGGGCCGGAAGGCAATACGTTATGGGCCGGAAGGCAAAATGTTATGAGCCGAAAGGCAATAAGATTTGGACCGGAAGGTCGTGGCCTGGAAGGGCGTATTTGTGGTTGGTATTTTGGGGATATCTCACTCAGCTTTCAGGCTTACAGTTGTGGTTTCATGTTTTTCAGGTTCTTCTGGAGACTGTGGCAAGGCGAAGGCGTGATCGTACCGCTCCTCATGATTTCGTAGTATTGTGATTCTGGGAACACGTTAAATGTTTTGTATTGAAAACCTTTTTGTAAAGATTTAATGGAATCGAGATGTTTTTGAAAAATTTAAATTGGTTGTGTTTTTCGGTCGTTACAAGTTACTGTCAGAGCCTTGGTTTGAGTGAATTGGAGGAACATTCGTGTGACTTCAGTCTCAAATCGAGGAGAGTTTTCAAAAGAGTATTTAAAATGGTTTTCAAAATGAGTAAGGGAGGACGCGGAGGTACGATCAGCCGGAGCCAGTAAGTAACCCCAAAATATCATGCATGTTATTTGTTTTTGAGCTTTGATGGAACGACATGCTAGTGATAGGCTAAGGATCTTCAGGATTTCATGATATGTTGCCTGATTTGTGATGCCTGTAGCCTAGGGTTCCTTATGGGATATTTTTCAGTGTCCTCTAGTGGTGAGGGTTGAGCGTTGCTATGCATGTTTCTCTAGGGCGTTGTGGTAGTACTTCATACAAATATGGGTAGGTGTGGAAGGTAGCATGGGCCCGTACTACTGAAAGCACAGGACCCATACGCGTATCAGGGAAACCATGATCTCTAGGGTTGGGTTGAGAGATTTGGATCCCAGGTTGTGGGAAGAGTCTGAGATTTTGTGTGGTGTTTTTCAGTATGGAGATTCCGAGGCATGATGAGAGTGGATCCGGATCAGGATCGGGAGCTGGAGAGAGAGTTCCGGGCGGATCGGTGCCGCCCGAAGTCATCGGTCAGATGAGCACGTGCGAGTTGGATGCAAGGATTCGGGAGATCCTGCGTGATGAGATTTCTGGTTGATTTCAGCAAGGATTCGAGCAGCGCCAAGTGAAGGAGGTATGTATCTTTTACCTCCTTGTCAATTATTATTCATGATATTATTGTTATGTTGTTGCATTGATGTCAATAAGCATATGTGTTGGGGTATTATATTACCTGCTTGTGACGAAGTTTTATGCCATCTGCATACCTTGGACTTGAATGGTGAATTGGAGGTCATCCCCTCTAGATCAGGTTACTTCGGATACAGTAACTGTAGCATGTATGTGTAAGATGCAGTAGTGCCTTACTACTTGCGGAAGGTGTTAGTTGGGTAATGATCAGTTATATTCTCAGTAGTGATAATCCAGAGTTTTTAGTGGAGTAGCTAGCAGTCAGTAGGGAAGTGGGTTGGGGATGTGCACCCCAAACGTAGGTTCTCGGGATGTAGTCCTTAAAGCAAATACAGTTAAGGATCGAAGGGTACTCAGTTAGATAGCAAGAAGGGTGCGGATCTGGTAAGAGTTAGTTGGAGCGCCGACAGAGGTAAACGTTGGCGGACAGCATATCACCCTTTTAATGGAAGGAAGGTTGGGAATCCTTTCGACCAGTAAGCAGTAAGGAGTTAGCTGAATCCAAGTGGGGGAGAACCCTCCGAGTATACAAGGATAAGAGCCACGTAGACCCAGAATGAGTGTGCGGCCTCTGAGAAGAAAAGATAGTAGCACAATGATTGATGGATTGAGGAGTTCAGAATTGGGAGTTTGAGGACCTTCCCAACAGTTAGTTCATGTAATCGAGATGGTTAGAATCTGGTTGGGAATCCAGGATTGGAGGACCACCTGTAGGGCTCAAGTGAGTCGGAATGAGGATCCTGAGAACGGTTAGCAAGAGATGCTATCGTATTAGTAGCCAGTGATAGAGTCAACATGCAGAGTTGTGTAGATTCAGGAGTTGGAATATGGAAACTTCCCAACAATAGCTTCTTGTATCCGGATTAGTAGACAGTTGTTTTGGGAACCAAGCCGAAGAATTCCTTGACGAAGCGCGAAGTATATCAAGGATATAAGATGTCGAGTTTAATGCAGTATTCAAAGACTGAGGGCTGGTTTTGAGAAATCAGGATGAGGAATCACTAGCAGGACTAGGGATAGTCAGGATGTCCTCAGATAGTAGTAGTAGTGTTGTAAGTCTGCGGGGGTAGCCGTAGCATTCACTAGCAGTCAGATAGTAGTAGTAGTGTTGTAAGTCTGCAGGGGTAGCCGTATCATTCACTAGCAGTCAGATAGTAGTAGTAGTAGTAGTGTTGTAAGTCTGCGGGGTAGCCGTAGCATTCGCTAGCAGTCAGATCGTAGTAGTAGTGTTGTAAGTATGTGGGGGTAGCCGTAGCATTCACTAGCAGTCAGATAGTAGTAGTAGTGTTGTAAGTCTGCGGGGGTAGCCGTAGCATTCACTAGCAGTCAGATAGTAGTATAGTGTTGTAAGTCTACGGAACTAACCGTAGCACTCGTCCAGTTAGTAGATAGCATGAGCGCATTATTTGGACGCAGGGGAAATAGTAGTACCCACTAGTTCGGGTGCAGCAGTGAAGATATGGGAATCCACGGGTTAGATTTCGGATTTCCCAAATGGTTCAGTTATGGTTAAGTCGGCGATTCGACAGTTGGATCGTCACCACAGTTATGAGATCAGAGTAGCAGTGGACCGTTGGTGTTCGGGTATGTTAGGGGCTACCGTTAGTCTGGGATCCATCATGTTGTTAGTCGTGGAATTGATGATGTCAGGATGTGACGTTTGGACCTGATCGGTGGATCAGGAGGTTGATAGAGCCACAGTGACAGGATAACTAGTGGAAACTAGTTCCAGAGAAAGATTTCGTTCAGAAGTCGTGGGAGCGACTAAGTGAGGAGTCCTTTGACTCCACAGTTGAGTTGGAACTCGGTGTTGCAGATAACCGACAAATGATTGGTAACCAGGAAGGTCTTGAGATAATTCGGGAAGCAGTGTTTCATGCAGTTCAGTGTTTCAAGCGTATTCAGAGTTTCAGGCATGTTCAGTGTTGTTGGATTAATGTCTAAGTCCATAACTATATTTGGTAAGACTTGACCCGACCCGGCATGGTCCATTTGGGTTGCATACCATCATGCACTTGGATGAGAGAAATAAGACACTTATGGTTATTAATATATTATAAGTTCTAGTATATTAATAATAAGAATAATGAGATTATTTAATTAGTATTGATCAAGAATTAATCTAGGATTAATTAAGTGATCAAAAGAAGACTAATTAAATATATGGGTTGATTGTGTAAATCATCCATACTTGTATAGTGGGCTAATGCTCCATGGATAATCAAGTTGGGCTAAAACCCATAGGATGGTCCATGGATGCTCCATGGTGTATTTGAACCCATGGATCCAAGGAAATGGAAAGTCATGACAATTAGGGTTTGCCCTAATTGTAACACTATATAAAGATATTATTCTTGGCAAAATCGGCCACTAGAGAGACTAGTGTATGAAGAAAGGGCTAGCCGATTTTGATAAGTGTAGAATTCTCTCAAGCTATTCTAAGTGTTTTGATGATTGTGATTCCATTTGAGGTGTCACACTTGGGGCACTAGGCACTCAAGCTTCATGAAGACTTTCTACATCAAAGAGGTATGTATTCTATCTTGCTATAGTTATTGTTTTGTATGCTAGATTAGGATAATACCTTGGAAGTTCTTATTTGCATGTATAATAGAGAAAACATAGATCCAAGGTATTTAGGGTTGCATGTACACTTAGGAGTGTTAGAATGCTCAAAACCCAACAGTGGTATCAGAGCCTAGGCTTGTTTTCTTGTTATACCTGCAATAGAAGCTGAAAAAACGAATCTGGTGATGTCTGGCCATCAGACTCGGCGAGTCCATCAGGAGACTCGGCGAGTCCATGCCTAAAAAGTGATGAATTCGATCCAACTCGCCGAGTTTGTTCATGCACTCGACGAGTTGGACCCCCAGACAGCATATTTTCGAGTTTTTTGGCTAGAAATGGACTAGGAACATTACCCTAAGTTGTTTTTGAACTTATAAACTTGTTTTTGACGTGGTAATGTTCATGCTAATCCATTTTCAAAGATAATTGTCAATAGATTCATGTTTTGTATTAGTTTAAGGTTTAGACTAATTACATGAAAAAGTTTGATTTGAATTATCTTGTTCTTATGAGTTGCTTAGATTAATAGAAATGTTGAGTGAAATAGTTGTTTTCAATCCATTTTAATCTAAGAGTTGAGTATAAAATGTGTTTGTGTAACTTGTCCTCAAGTTACATGAAGAGTCACATTAAAGACTCATAAAATTCATAAGAGTTGGCAATGGTTACAAAATGAAGAGTCTTGTGTCATTGAATAATTTTTATGACTCCATAACTTGTCCTCAAGTTATGGAAGTTCAAGAGTCACTTCATTAAAGGAAAATATGTAACCATAATTAAATCCATAAGTTATAAAATAAAGAAAAAGTTAGTTCTTTTATTAGTTTAAAGTCTTCCATAACTTGTCCTCAAGTTATGGAACTTGAAGAGTTTTTGGATTAAAACTACTTTAAACACATAAGTTATGGAATTAATTAGTTTTGAATAGTTTCAAAACTTGCCCTCAAGTTTTGGAATTTGAAAAGTTTTCAAGTATGAATACTTTAATTCCAAGTTAGCCCTTAGAATTTTAAAAGTTAAAATTCAACCCTTATACTTTATAATATTATAAGTTAATAATATATATATGTATAAGAGTAAAGTCAGTCTTACCGCTAGTACGCCTCATTCACGAAGCCGGTCTATAAGGTGGGTATAAGGTTGTTGCCTATAAAATGGCAACTTAATGGGTGTCCACTCTCACCCACCGCTTGCTTGATCGGTGGAGGGTCGTTAGCCGAACGGGTTTGACAGGACTATAATTCTCCCTTCATTAAAAATATTAATGATAATACTAAGTAACTAAACTCTTAATAATACCCAATCTTAGTTACTTAGGAAAAATGTGAATAAGGTGCTAATCCATGAAATTACACTTTGCACTTTGTTCAAGTCGTTAGTGGAGCGTGTGTGGTTAACCGGCACACTAACTTGGACTTAACAAGGTAGGTAAAGGGTGACTTAATATTTATCATAGTATCGATGGAGCGTGTGTGGTTAACCGGCACATCGATTGAGGGGTAATTTATTAAGGGTACCAAGTGATTTGCATGGTTACTTCACACCTTGTTTTGTGATCCTCGGCATCCCAGTCACAAAACCTGAAGGGCACACTCGAGATTGAAACATGCCATTGAACAGTTCAATGAATCTCAAAGATCTAGGAGTTTCAAAACCAATTAAAACCTAATAATACATTTCGTTTATCTTGGTGGAAATTGGTGAATCGTCATTCACCTACCTTCAAATATTCTATAGCTTGGATTACGGCATACCTCTTCTAAGTTATAAAATAGTTTGTTGGGTCCTAGCCTTAATATTTCATATTGGGTGTCATATTAAGGACTTTAAATCAACTATCTTGAATATCTCCCAAAAGATGTCTGGTTTAGACACCTATGATCTTCCCAAATCTCTTGAAACAAGGTTCCTAATGAAGATGATGTCCCATGGATATCATACTTCTTTCTCCTCCTCCAATTATTCTCCCTAACCCACAAGTTCTTGATAAGTTTAAGGTCACTCAAGCCCTATTGGCAAGGCAAGGTCTAGGTGTGGTCACATCTTGGAGATGTAGTCACATATTGACAAGCCGGGAGAGTTGGGTGTCAAAGTCTTAAGAAAGTTGGTGGTTCAATCACTTTCTAAGTCACATAGTGAGTTCTTTTGGAACACCTATGAGATAGACTATGACAAGACCCTTAATGATCTTATCTAAGATCAACTTTCTTAAAACTTGATGGACATTGACAATAGTGACACAGGAAATCTCGGAAAGCATTCTCTTCCCAGTGGATAGGGATCGGCCATAGTCAACTCGGTTGACCAAATGGTAAAGAGAAAAGCTAAGTCTGTGATAGTCTCGTGTACCATTATCAAAGGGTCCATATGTTTATATTGCCAAAGGAAGGGGCATTGGTTGCGAAGCTGCCAAATTTACCTAAGGATGTTAAAGTCAATAAGTTTGACTCTACTTCAGGTAAATTCCACTATCTAACTCTGTTAAGTTTCTATTCTGAGATTCTTGATACCTGATGTGACTGGGTCACATGGTGATGTTTGAAGAATCAAAGAAAAGTGAAGAAACTTAAAGAAAGAATATGCTGAATCTGATCGCGTAGATGGATTTCTATCGCATAGTTTGAAGATCGGATTCTTGAGCTACTTCTTAGGAGTTATGAGATATTGCTTAGGAGTAGATAACAACAAGTTTTCATATGGATTGTAAGGATAAGTTTTTTTCCGCGAAGTTTTAAAATAAAAGAAATTTTTGATTTTATTTATTTTAAAATATCCTTACAATGGCATTCGAGGAAAAATTGTTGCTTATATGATTCCATTAATAGCAAGAGTGGAAATATGAAATTGATTCCTTCATTTGTGGTAATGTCTAAATCTACCAAATAAGGAAAGATTCTCATCACCCAAGTCTCAATTGGACCAGAACTTGGAATCATGCAAGTTGTATAGCATGATGAATGAGAACTTTCAAGTATTGGAAAATTAAGACTAATTACTCGGTCACATGGATGTGTGAGTCAAGTAAAGGACTAAGGGATCGAGTACACATTCTTGTGCACTGATTAAGTCCACCACATAAGTTTGATAAGACTATTCGTCATAGTTTACTAAAGCTCAGTAAATATGATTATACTTACATGCTTAAGTGTAACTCTGAGACATTGGAAAAAAGGTTCCAATGTAAGGCAGAGCGAATAAGAAGAATCAATTTAGGCAGAAGGATAAAAGTTTCTCAAATCTGAAAAGATGGGAGAGTACTTTAGTATCAGCTTTTGTGATCATCTTAATGATTAAGAAACCATAGCACAATTAGTTCTCTAAGGAAATCTTAGTGCATTCTTATGACTAAGAAGAGGGATCTTGAATTGTTGAAATGGTTAAATCAAGAAGATGAGTCATACCTCGTTCCAATACAAGTCTTAGAGTCATACTCTAAGATTGTATTTTGAGTGACATGTCTTAAAGAAGGTTTAAAACACTTGTCAAATGTAAGAGTAAAAGTTTTCTACTCTTGTACATTTGAAATTGGTAAGTTGTGATGTTTTGGATAAAACAAAGACCAACTTAGGCCAATTGTGTGAAGTGTTTGTCTTGATTAGAATCTACACTATCTCTTGGATATTTGACAAGGGAGTCTTATAGGTCAAGAGGACAGTGGGAGTCTTAAAGGTCTTGAAAGTCTCGAGAACTAATCAAGAATAGAACCTGAAGTTCTTCACTAGCACACGTCTTGAGGTTTATAACCTATCGTGTTGACATATTTTGTGCCCATTCCAGTGAAAGTTGGCTTTGCATATGAGTTCTTAGAGTTCTCAATTTGTTGCACAACAACTTGGAAGCAATGGCAGGCCCTTGAGCTGCCAGGTGGCAAGAAATTAAGATTGAGTTCAGTCCATATGACCTTGGACTTGTCATTATCCTTGTCTTGTGACTATGATTTTGACAATTCACATGGATAAGAACACATACACCATTAAATCTAAGTGTCATAAGGTTTCTCTCCGATTCATGAAAATGATGGTGAGGAAATACTTTCACTAAGTAGATTTTAGCTAGATAGCAATTGTGATATTTGCATTCTCAAAGTCGTTAGTGGAGCGCGTGTGGTTAACCGGCACACTAACATGGACTTGTGAGAAGTGGCAAAAAGGTCTAAACATTATGATTACGGCATCCCTCTTCATAATTGTTTAGATACACAAGTGTGCTATCTAAGGGAAGGTGTATGATTTTGATAAAGTCTTATCAAAACAATCTAGTATCAGAAATCTGAACTTAGGTAAGAAAGTCAGCCGATTTCTGAGTACATGTCAAAGCTAGTGGGAGCATAAGTGTTATGCTAATAATCATCATGATAGTGGGAGCATGATAATTATGTTAAGTATTGCAAGCTAGCAATGTTAATTATAGAAAACAAAAGTTTCAATTGGGAAAAAGTTGTTTTGCTATAATTAAGGGAGAGGAAATTATTCTTCATCTCAAATCTATAAGCTTAGATCGTGAGGTTTTAATCATTTAGTCAATGAAATATATATGAATTTCATGTTGGAATGGCTCAACATAAGGAAATTCTGTATATGGGTCCATTATTTGCGTTCTAAAATTCGATTATGATTACGGCATCCCTTTTCATAATCTGATTACGGCATCCCTTTTCATAATCTGAATTATGAGACATCATGAATCGTGTCCCATATGCTTCGGATATAGGATCGATTACATGTGCTATAATCATCCGTTCTAAAATTTTCCAAATGCGTGGGGCATTAAGAAGGGAAAAGGTTTAGAACTGGATATGACTAAAAGGATTAAACAATTGTCGAGGACAATCTAAGGTTTACCAAAGATTGCTTGCTCAAGGACAGTTGGAAGTATAGTGATAATTCTGGAAAGGACCATATTGACATAATCTGTAAAGAGGCAACTCTTGTTCAGAAGTGATAGTCAAAATGGAATCTGGAAATGTTTCAAAGTTAGGATTTTCAGATCTGTGTAAGATTAAGGAAACTTAATGCAAGAAGGATATTTCCAAGGAGTTGATCTCCTTTGGAATACTCTGTAATGATTGTTGCCAAGTCTTTGTGATTTTGTGCATAATCGTTACAAGAGGATCAATGCTTATAAGTTTAGAATCTGACAGATTCCAGTAAATGGCATGAATTTGGAATTCTTGCAGTAAGGATTTGGGAGTGTGAAAAAAGAATCATTGAAGTTATGTTCAATTGATCTAGTTCACAAAGTAAAGATCATAGACAAACATATTATGCATACTTGGTGTATGGCATGACTAGTGTTTAGAAAACATAGTGTACATGCTTGGAGCATGGGACAACTATTGTTTTAAATTCAAGATTAAAGTTGATCGCTGAAACAGTATACAATGAATAATGAGTAATCATATGGTGATAAATAAAAGTTGTTTTATTTATATTCATAAGTTCTGAGACCATATTGGATTCAATTATTATTGTGTTTCATTTTGCATGTTTTGACTTCCCGAATAAACTGGGTTATTCTTCCGGAATGACTAAGTTATTCAAACCATCCACAGTCGGTCATATGTTGGAAGTAGATATGAATTAAGACTGTCATGATGGGTTGTAGAGGTCTAAGCTGTTGGACAAGGCTACAACAATCATGAGTGCTCATAAGTTCTGAGTATTGGATTCAACCCGCGCTCATTGGAATCACTTCATGGATTTTATCACGAGTGATCATGAGACGATAATATCTTATATTCTTCAAACCTAGAGATATGAGTTGTTACTATGAGTTGATAGTACATTGATTGCACGAAACCGCATTTGGTAACTCTGTGCTATAAAACGTGCCTTTGTGTATGATTCAACAGGTAGTAGAACAAGCCATATGAGTCGAAGTTTATCCATTCCTTTTACCTTCGGGATAAAAGCGATATCTGTGGGCCTCTCGATGATTTGATGATGACAAATGGAAGTGCTCGGCCGGGCCAGGACTGATTTGATTTGTTCAATTAGTCAGTTGTCATAAATCGCAAATCGGGAAACAACAAATGGACAGAGAGAATGATTATAATCCATGTCTCAGTCCATATGATATCTAGAATGGAGGAATATATGATCCCTTATCTAATGGACAAGTCACTGACAAAGGTCAGAGTTCATCTACAAGGTCAGAGTTCGACAGAAGCTTTTGAGAGCTACGATTGCCAGTTGGTTCCTAAAGTCATACGCAATAATAGTTTTAGACTTATCCAAGTGGGAGACTGTTGGATTAATGTCTAAGTCCATAACTATATTTGGTAAGACTTGACCCGACTCGGCATGGTCCATTTGGGTTGCATACCATCATGCACTTGGATGAGAGAAATAAGACACTTATGGTTATTAATATATTATAAGTTCTAGTATATTAATGATAAGAATAATGAGATTATTTAATTAGTATTGATCAAGAATTAATCTAGGATTAATTAAGTGATCAAAAGAAGACTAATTAAATATATGGGTTGATTGTGTAAATCATCCATACTTGTATAGTGGGCTAATGCTCCATGGATAATCAAGTTGGGCTAAAACCCATAGGATGGTCCATGGATGCTCCATGGTGTATTTGAACCCATGGATCCAAGGAAATGGAAAGTCATGACAATTAGGGTTTGCCCTAATTGTAACACTATATAAAGATATTATTCTTGGCAAAATCGGCCACTAGAGAGACTAGTGTATGAAGAAAGGGCAAGCCGATTTTGATAAGTGTAGAATTCTCTCAAGCTATTCTAAGTGTTTTGATGATTGTGATTCCATTTGAGGTGTCACACTTGGGGCACTAGGCACTCAAGCTTCATGAAGACTTTCTACATCAAAGAGGTATGTATTCTATCTTGCTATAGTTATTGTTTTGTATGCTAGATTAGGATAATACCTTGGAAGTTCTTATTTGCATGTATAATAGAGAAAACATAGATCCAAGGTATTTAGGGTTGCATGTACACTTAGGAGTGTTAGAATGCTGAAAACCCAACAAGTGTTTCATGCAGTTCAGAGTTTCAGGCATGTTTAGTGTTTCATGCAGTTCAAAATTTCAGGCATGTTCAGTGTTTCATGTAGTTCAGTGTTTCGGGCAGCTCAGTGTTTCAGGCAGTTCAGAGTTTCAGGCATGTTCAGTATTGCAGACAGTTCAGTGTTTGGATAGTTTCAGAGTTTTGGACAATATTAGTATTTGTGTTGAAATTCAAGTAAGGACGATATAGTTGGTTGATTTAGGAATGGCAAGTCCCTCTCAGCAGGATCAGTTAAGTCTTCTGCCAAGTATAAGTGATTTGCAAGGGTAATTAGCCAGGTAGCCTTTCTTTCGGGAAGGGAGACTCAAGTTTTTTGGAGGTTGAATAGTCAAATGAGATATAAGAAGGCTAGTACTAGCAGCATCGATTCAGTATGGGTGGCAGAATGGATAGAATGGTTATAGATAGTCGAAGTACCTTCAGAAGTCGCTGGAAGCGACTATGAGATTGCGATGGGGTGTAGTAACCGGTAGGAGTCCGGTAAACCAGATATGGAGGCATCAGTAAGGACCAGGGCGGTCTCGGTTCATCCGGAAGACGGATAATGCAAAACAGAAATTTTCAGTCAGTGGCAGTAATGGAAATTGGACTATGGTAGAATTCGACTAGTTGATTGATGGATACTCAATGCTAAATAGCGAAAAGTGTCCGGTGCATAGCCTGTGGTAAGCAGTAAGTGGGTTGTGAAATAGTTTACCATAGTGGGCTTCGAGGACGAAGACTATTTTAAGTGGGGGAGAGATGTAACGCCCTGTTCTAAAATGTTCATTTATGGAATTTCAGAGGCCAAGGCCAGGGGCATTTTAGTCCTTTATTAATTTGGAGTTATTATTCGAGAAGTTTCCGGGTCGGGTTATGTTGTTAGAAGCGTAGGATTTCTCGCCACCTTTCTGTGGATATAAAGTTCATCAGAAACGGATCTAGAACGAAAGAGTTATGACACTTTGAAGATTTGGCGAGAATGGTCCTTATAGGGAAAAGTTTGCATGAAAGGCCCTCCATGCATGTTTGGAGCATGCGTGGGTACGCCCAGCATAATGAGGCAGCTTGGTCGCAGATGTCAAAGGCGTACGCCCAGCGTACGCTAAAAGTCATGAAACCCTAATTTCGGATTGAGCACTATATAAAGGACATTATGGTTCCAACTCTAGCCCTCATATGAGCCTCCCCAACCTCAGGACAAACCCTAGAACGTCCCTACCTCCATTTTATGAGATCTTGACCTTGGGGAACCTATGTTGGTGGATTAAAGCTTGGAAGCAAGGAGAAGAAGGTTGGCAAGGAGGAACCTTTGAGGCTAGAGCTTGTAGATCTGGGATAAGTGCTTCATTTCGGACCTTTGCAAGGTAAAAGGTCTTGAGCTTGATGATTAACCTCTTAGATCTTCTTAGTGCAAGTTTTTGGACCTTTTGGTCCCAAGATTGGGACTTTATGACATAAGCTTGTTTCTAAGACCAGGGTTACCTCCCTTAGAGTCATATGAGTCCCAGAAGCAGTAAAGTTTTGACCTTTGTGGTCCTATTAAGTCCATGCATGAGATCTAGTACCCTTTATGGAAGTAGAAGAGTGTTTTGAGACTTTGGGTTGGTTTGGGCCATATAAAGCCACCAAGTCAGTGACTTTATGGCTTAATGCATAGAATAAGACCTAGATCTAAGTTTATGGCTCTTGAGTCAGAGTATTAAGCACTTAAATGAAAAGTGTCTTAACAGAATGAGTACGCCGAGCATAATTGCAGGTACGCCCCACGTACTCTCTAGCAGGCCAGTACGCTAAGCGTACATTAAAGTACGCCCCGCATAGCGCAGTTAGTTGGGCTTATTGCATTTTGGGCCTTGGTGTGGGCTGAGTTGAGACTTAGGGTCCTTGGGCCTTATTAGGCCATCATAATTCAGTTGTTAAGGACCAAGGATTATCATTGGGCTTGAGTAAAGTCCAATAAAGGGCTTTGGGCCCAAAGGAGCAAATTGGGCCATTAGTGGGCCTTTAGCGGGGCCATGGACGGATTTGGAAGGAATTGAGGGTTTGGGCTATATTGTGACCCATGCCATAGCAGGGGTAAAATGGTCATTTTACCCATCAAAAGATTTCCCCTTTTGATTTAGTGTTTGACTTGTCATGATAGCCGGAGAGCAGCCGGGACAGTAGTCGGGGATCTTTCACTCGAGGTTTCAGCAGTCAGCATTTCGAGGTGAGTTTCCTTCCAGTAGGAACGAGTCTAAGGCCATAATGCTGGCCCGTTTAGCTAGCAGTAGTTTCCAGGCTTCGGTCCAATGCAGTAGTTAGTATGTTTGATGCCTTCGTGGCTCAGACAGGATTTATGTGTTGTGTTCCGGGTCACGGACCGATGCAGTATGAAGTATATGTGTGTCCATGTTAGTTGATATGTTTATCTTATTCTTTGTTCAGTTAGTTCCGGACTTCGGTCCGATGCAGTTAGTCCGGACTTTGGTCCGATGCAGGGGACAAGGTCCCGGTCAGTTTCCGGACTTCGGTCCGATGTAGGGGACAAGGTCCCGGTCAGTTTCCGGACTTCGGTCCAATGCAGGGGACAAGGTCTCAGTCAGTTTCCGGATTTCGGTCCGATGTAGGGGGCAAGGCCCCAGTTAGTCCGGGCTTTAGCCCGATGCAGTTTCCGGACATCGGTATGATGCAGGGGACATGGTCCCAGTTAATCTGGGCTTTGGGCCGATGCAGTTTCCGGACTTTGGTCCGATGCAGTGGGCAAGGCCCAGTATGTGCTTTATATGTTGTATGGTATGTGGTAGTTTGGGGGAGCTCACTATGGTTCGTGCTTACGGTTTTCAGTTTTGGTTTAAGGTACTCAGTTTTCAAAAGAGGAGCTCGGAGAGGTTGCAGTGCACACACCATAGTCAGTTAGCCTGGGGAATGTTTTACCCTGATAATGAGATTATGTTTTGAACTTAATACTCGAAAATTATGTTATGACTTATGATACGTTTTTATAAACATGGTTTAGTAATGTTTTAAAAGAAATTTTTAGTCGTGATTTTTGGGTCGTTACAAAATGTACTCATGTAAGCGTATCTATGTAAATGTACTCATGTAAGCGTATCTATGTAAACGTACTCGTGTATCATGTAATGTACTAGTATAGACTCATGAATGAACTGACTCTTGTGTGATTCCTTGTACTTGGAATGGTAAATGGTATCTCCTAACTATACCTATAACAGTTACTAACCATGTATGTGTATAACCTGAAGTATGCCTTTGCTACCCAAAGGTACTGAACTGATTGAGGATAAACTTTTATGTCTCTATAGGTATACATGATATATAACTGATAGTTAAACAACCTTCGGACGGATACCCGATACCTTACCAGACCACATCCCATCGGGGAAAAGGAAATAAAGCGGGTTAGCCTTCCTAAGTCTTTTAAACATTATTTATATAACTATACATATACAGGCATGCAATTTACAATCTAAAAGCATATAAGGAGTTTTATAAAACCTTTGAAAAAGATTAATACCTAAGAAAAGATCGACTTGATGTCAGTTTATAAAACGGTTTGAAAGTATTTGTTTGACAAAAACAGTTTAAGTATAAAGGAAACTTTGTTTGAAACAAAAATGTAACAGGGTTTGAAATGAACATACAATGTTTAATAAACAGTTTAATAAAATGTTTTTAAACACCTAAAACGTTTAAGATAAACATTTGAAGAAATCTGATTGGTAAAACAGTTAACGTATAGTAAAACCATTCACATGTTAGTTATTAATCACATGTGATTGATATAATAACTAAACATGATTCAACTTGTATCCCCCATAAAGCATTTATAAACATTTATAACAATTAAAAGGTTAATGCAAGGGGTATGTGTTGGGTTAAGAGCATTCTAACACTCCTAAGTGTACATGCAACCCTAAATACCTTGGATCTATGTTTTCTCTATTATACATGCAAATATGAACATCCAAGGTATTATCCTAATCTAGCATACAAAATAATGAATATAACAAGATAGAATACATACCTCGTTGTTGCTTGTGTTCCTTGAAACCTTGTGAGCCTAGCACCACAAGTGGTGATGCCTCAAATGGTTCACACAACATCAAATACACTTGGAATAACTTGAGAGAAACTAGAACACTTCATGAAATCGGTTAGCCCTCATACACACACATAGTGTTCGTGTTAGTCACGATTTCTTGAGCCATGGGTTTCTTTTATATGGTGGCTATTAGGGTTACACCATGTAACTCATGACTTTACCCATTCCTTATGCTCCATGGGTTTTAACCTCCATGGAGTATCCATGGATCACCCCATGGACTTAGTCCAACATAAGGAATCTTGGATCACAAGCCCACATATATAAGAATGAATGATTTACACAATCAACCCATATATTTAATTAGTCTTCTTTTGATCACTTAATTAATACTAGATTAATTCTTGATCAATACTAATTAAATAATCTCATTATTCTTATTATTAATATACTAGAACTTATAATATATTAATAACCGTAAGTGTCTTATTTCTCTCATTATAGTCTATCCAAGTGCATGATGCCATGCAACCCAAATGGACCATGCCGGGTCGGGTCAAGTCTTACCAATTATAGTTATGGACTTAGACATTAATCCAACAGTCTCCCACTTGGATAAGTCTTAAACTATTATTGCGTATGACTTCAGGAACCAACTAGCAATCGTAGCTCTCAAAAGCTTCTGTCGAACTCTGACCTTGTAGATGAACTCTGATCTTTGTCAATGACTTGTCCATTAGATAAGGGATCATATATTCCTCCATTCTAGATATCATATGGACTGAGACATGGATTATAATCATTCTCTCTGTCCATTAGTTGTTTCCCGATTTCCGATTTATGACGACTGACTAATTGAACAAATCAAATCAGTCCTGGCCCGGCCGAGCACTTCCATTTGTCATCATCAAATCATCGAGGGGCCCACAGATATCGCTTTCATCCCAAAGGTAAAAGGAATGGATAAACTTCGACTCATATGGCTTGTTCTACTACTTGTTGAATCATACATAAAGACACGTTTTATAGCACCGAGTTACCAAATGCAGTTTCGTGCAATTAATGTACAACCAACTCATAGTAACAACTCATATCTCTAGGTTTGAAGAATATAAGATATTATCGTCTCATGATCACTCGTGATAAAATCCACGAAGTGATTCCAATGAGCGCGGGTTGAATCCAATACTCAGAACTTATGAGCACTCATGAGTGTTGTAGCCATTTGTCCAACAACTTAGACCTCTACAAGCCAACTCATGATAGTCTTAATTCATATCTACTTCCAACATATGACCGACTGTGGATGGTTTGAATAACTTAGTCATTCCGGAAGAATAACCTAGTTTATTCGGGAAGTCAAAACATGCAAAGTGAAACACAATAATAATTGAATCCAATATGGTCTCAGAACTTATGAATATAAATAAAACTCCTTTTATTTATCACCATATGATTACACATTATTCATTGTATATTGTTTCAGCTATCAACATTATTCTTGAATTTGAAACAATAGTTGTCCCATGCTCCAAGCATGCACACTATGTTTTTCTAAACAATAGTCATGCCATACACCAAGTATGCATAATATGTTTGTCTATGATCTTTATTTTGTGAACTAGATCAATTGAGCATAACTTCAATGATTCTCTTTTCACACTCCCAAATCCTTACTGCAAATGCAAGAATTCCAAATTCATGTCATTTACTGAAATCTGTTAGATTCTAAACTTATATGCATCGATCCTCTTGTAATGATTGTGCACAAAGTCAGAAAGACTTGGCAACAATCATTACAGAGTATTCCAAAGGAGATAAAGTCCTTGGAACCATCCTTCTTGAATTAAGTTTCCTTAATCTTACACAGATTGAAAATTCTAACTTTGAAACATTTCCAGATTCCATTTCGACTATCACTTCTGAACAAGAGTTGCCTCCTTACAGATTATGTCAATATGGTCCTTCCAGAATTATCACTATACTTCCAATTGTCCTTGAGAAACCAGTCTTTGGTAAACCTTAGATTGTCCTCGACAATTGTTTAATCCTTTTTAGTCATATCCAGTTCTAAACCTTTTCCATTCTTAACGCCCCAGGCATTCGGAAAATTTTAGAAAGGATGAATATAGCACATGTAATCGGTCCTATATCCGAAGCATATGGGACACGATTCATGATGTCTCACATAAAGACTAAACCAGTCTTTTGCTATAACATTTCCATTTCAATTTGCCAAGTTCTCATAATTCAGATTATGAAAAGGGATGCCATAATCATAATCGAATTTAAGAACGCAAATAATGGACCCATATACAGAATTTCCTTATGTTGAGCCATTCCAACATGAAATTCATATATATTCTTGACTAAATGATTAAAACCTCACGATCTAAGCTTATAGATTTGAGATGAAGTATAATTTCCTCTCCTTTAATTATAGCAAAACAACTTTTCCCAATTGAAACCTTTTGTTTTCTATAATTAACATTGCTAGCTTGCAATACTTATCGTAATTATCATGCTCCCACTAACATGATGATTATTAGCATAACACTTATGCTCCCACTAGCTTTGACATGTACTCAGAAATCGCTGGACTTCTAGAAATCAATACTTTATTGACTTTCTTACCAAAGTTCAGATTTCTGATACTAGATTGTTTTGATAAAACTTTATCAAAAACATACACCTTTCCGTAGATAGTTCAGCTGTGTGTCTAAGCAATTTCAAGAACTATGAAAAGGTATGCCGTAATCATAGTCTCAATTGCTTAGGCATTTTCCATTTCTCACAAGTCCATGTTAGTGTGCCGGTTAACCACACGCGCTCCACTAACGACTTTTGAAAATGCAAATAATACAATTGATATCTACGTAAAATCTACTTAGTGAAAGCGTTTCCTCACCATCATTTTCATGAATCGGAGAGAAACCTTATGACACTTAGATTTTATAGTGTATGAGTTCCTATCCATGTGAATTTGTCAAAACCATAGTCACAAGACAAGAATTATGACAAATCCAAACTCATATGGATTGAACTCAATCTTAGCTTCTTGCCACTTAGCAGCTCAAGGGCCTACCATTGCTTCCAAGTTGTTGTGCAATACATTGAGAACTCTAAGAACTCATATGCAAAGCCAACTTTAACTGGAATGGGCACAAAATAAGTCAACACGATAGGTTATAAACCTCAAGTCGTGTGCTAGTGAAGAACTTCAGGTTTTATTCTTGATTAGTTCTTGAGACTTTCAAGACCTTTAAGACTCCCACTGTCCTCTTGACCTATAAGACTCCCTTGTCAAATATCCAAGAGATAGTGCGGATTCTAATCAAGACAAACACTTCACACAATTGGCCTAAGTTGGTCTTTGTTTTATCCAAAACATCACAACTTACCAATTTCAAATGTACAAGAGTAGAAAACTTTTACTCTTACATTTGACAAGTGTTTTAACCTTCTTTAAGACATGTCACTCAAAATACAATCTTAGAGTATGACTCTTAAGACTTGTATTGGAACGAAGTATGACTCATCTTCTTGATTTAACCATTTCAACAATTCAAGTTCCTCTTCTTAGTCATAAGAATGCACTAAGACTTCCTTAGAGAACTAATTGTGCTATGGTTTCTTAAGATGATCACAAAACTGATACTAAAGTACTCTCCCATCTTTTCAGATTTGAGAAACTTTTATCCTTCTGCCATATTTGATTCTTCTTATTCGCTCTTTTGTGGTGGACTTAATCAGTGCACAAGAATGTGTACTCGATCCCTAAGTCCTTTACTTGACTCACACATGCATGTGAACAAGTAATTAGTCTAAATTTTCCAAAACTTGAAAATTCTCATTCATCATGCTATACAACTTGCATGATTCCAAGTTCCGGTCCAATTGAAACTTGGGTGATGAGAATCTTTCCTTATTTGGTAAATCTAGACATTACCACAAATGAAAGACTCAATTTCATATTTCCACTCTTGCTCTTAATGGAATTATATAAGCAACAATTTTTCCTCAAATGCCATTGTAAGGATATTTTAAAATAAATAAAATCAAAAATTTTCCTTTTATTTTAAAACTTTGCGGAAAAACTTATCCTTACAATCCATATGAAAAACTTGTTGTTATCTATTCCTTAAGCAATATCTCATAACTCCTAAGAAGTAGCTCAAGAATCCGATTTTTCAAACTATGCGATAGAAATCCATCTACGCGATCAGATTCAGCATATTCTTTCTTTAAGTTTCTTCACTTTTTTTCCTTTGATTCTTAAAACATCGCCATGTGACCCAGTCACATCATGTATCAAGAATCTCAGAATAGAAACTTAACAGAGTTAGATAGTGGAATTTACCTGAAGTAGAGTCAAACTTATTGACTTTAACATCCTTAGGTAAATTTGGCAGCTTCGCAACCAATGCCCTTTCTTTGGCAATACAAACATATGGACCCTTTGATAATGGTACACGAGACTATCACAGACTTAGACTTTTCTCTTTACCATTTGGTCAACCGAGTTGACTATGGCCGATCCCTTTCCATTGGGAAGAGAATGTTTTTTCTGTATTTCCAGTGTCACCATTGTCAATGTCCATACAGTTTCAGGAAGTTGATCTTAACAATAGATAAGATCATTAAGGGTCTTGTCATAGTCTATTTCATAGGTGTCCCAAAGGAACTCACTATGTGACTTAGAAAGTGATTGAACCACCAACTTTCTCAAGACTTTGACACCCAACTCTCCCGGCTTGTCAATATGTGACTACATCTCCAAGATGTGATCACACCTAGACCTTGCCTTGCCATTAGGGCTTGAGTGATCTTAAACTTTTTCAAGAACTTGTGGGTTAGGGAGAATAATTGGAAGAGGAGAGAGAAGTATGATATCCATGGGACATCATCTTCATTTAGGAAAGCTTGTTTCAAGAGATTTGGGAAGATCATAAATGTCTAATCCAGACATGTTATGGGAGATATTCAAGATAGTTGATCTTTGAGTCCTTAATATGACACCCAATATGAAATATTAAGGCTAGGACCCAACAAACTATTTTATAACTTAGAAGAGGTATGCCGTAATCCAAGCTATAAAACAATTTGAAGGTAGGTGAATGACGATTCACCAATTTCCACCAAGATAAACGAAATGTATTATTAGGTTTTAATTGGTTTTTGAAACTCCTAGATCTTTTGAGATTCATTGAACTGTTCAATGGCATGTTTCAATCTCGAGTGTGCCCTTCAGGTTTTGTGACTGGGATGCCGAGGATCACAAAACAAGGTGTGAAGTAACCATGCAAATCACTTGGTACCCTTAATAAATTACCCCTCAATCGATGTGTCGGTTAACCACACACGCTCCATCGATACTATGATAACTATTAAGTCACCCTTTACCTACCTTGTTAAGTCCAAGTTAGTGTGCCGGTTAACCACACACGCTCCACTAACGACTTAGACAAAGTGTAAAGTGCAATTTCATGGATTAGCACCTTATTCACATTTTTCCTAAGTAACTAAGATTGGGTATTATTAAGAGTTTAGTTACTTAGTATTATCATTAATACTTTTAATGAAGGGAGAATTCTAGTCCTGTCAAACCCGTTCGGCTAACGACCCTCCACCAGTCAAGCAAGCGGTGGGTGAGAGTGGACACCCATTAAGTTGCCATTTTATTGGCAACAACCTTATACCCACCTTATAGACCGGCTTCGTGAATGAGGCGTACTAGCGGTAAGACTGACTTTACTCTTATACATATATATATTATTAACTTATAATACTATAAAGTATAAGGGTTGAATTTTAACTTTTAAAATTCTAAGGGCTAACTTGGAATTAAAGTATTCATACTTGAAAACTTTTCAAATTCCAAAACTTGAGGGCAAGTTTTGAAACTATTCAAAACTAATTAATTTCCATAACTTAAGTGTTTAAAGTAGTTTTAATCCAAAAACTCTTCAAGTTCCATAACTTGAGGACAAGTTATGGAAGACTTTAAACTAATAAAAGAACTAACTTTTTCTTTATTTTATAACTTATGGATTTAATTATGGTTACATATTTTTCTTTAATGAAGTGACTCTTGAACTTCCATAACTTGAGGACAAGTTATGGAGTCATAAAAAGTTATTCAATGACACAAGACTCTTCATTTTGTAACCATTGCCAACTCTTATGAATTTTATGAGTCTTTAATGTGACTCTTCATGTAACTTGAGGACAAGTTACACAAACACATTTTATACTCAACTCTTAGATTAAAATGGATTGAAAACAACTATTTCACTCAACATTTCTATTAATCTAAGCAACTCATAAGAACAAGATAATTCAAATCAAACTTTTTCATGTAATTAGTCTAAACCTTAAACTAATACAAAACATGAATCTATTGACAATTATCTTTGAAAATGGATTAGCATGAACATTAACACATCAAAAACAAGTTTATAAGATCAAAAATAACTTAGGGTAATGTTCCTAGTCCATTTCTAGCCAAAAAACTCGAAAATATGCTGTCTGGGGGTCCAACTCGTCGAGTGCATGAACAAACTCGGCGAGTTGGATCGAATTCATCATTTTAAAGGCATGGACTCGTCGAGTCTCCTGATGGACTCGCCGAGTCTGATGGCCAGACAGCACCAGATTCGTTTTTTCAGCTTCTATTGCAGGTATAACAAGAAAACAAGCCTAGGCTCTGATACCACTGTTGGGTTAAGAGCATTCTAACACTCCTAAGTGTACATGCAACCCTAAATACCTTGGATCTATGTTTTCTCTATTATACATGCAAATATGAACATCCAAGGTATTATCCTAATCTAGCATACAAAATAATGAATATAACAAGATAGAATACATACCTCGTTGTTGCTTGTGTTCCTTGAAACCTTGTGAGCCTAGCACCACAAGTGGTGATGCCTCAAATGGTTCACACAACATCAAATACACTTGGAATAACTTGAGAGAAACTAGAACACTTCATGAAATCGGTTGGCCCTCATACACACACATAGTGTTCGTGTTAGTCACGATTTCTTGAGCCATGGGTTTCTTTTATATGGTGGCTATTAGGGTTACACCATGTAACTCATGACTTTACCCATTCCTTATGCTCCATGGGTTTTAACCTCCATGGAGTATCCATGGATCACCCCATGGACTTAGTCCAACATAAGGAATCTTGGATCACAAGCCCACATATATAAGAATGAAGGATTTACACAATCAACCCATATATTTAATTAGTCTTCTTTTGATCACTTAATTAATACTAGATTAATTCTTGATCAATACTAATTAAATAATCTCATTATTCTTATTATTAATATACTAGAACTTATAATATATTAATAACCGTAAGTGTCTTATTTCTCTCATTATAGTCTATCCAAGTGCATGATGCCATGCAACCCAAATGGACCATGCCGGGTCGGGTCAAGTCTTACCAATTATAGTTATGGACTTAGACATTAATCCAACAGTATGAACTTGTTGGATTAGTGTCTAAGTCCATAACTATTTTGGTATATACTTGACTCGATGGTGCATGGTCCTTTTGGGTTGCCTTCACCAAATCAACTTGATAGGATGATTTATGGAGAGAAAGGATTAATTATGATTTATTAATATATTATGAGAATAATATATTAAAGGAGAAATCATATTGTTTAATTAATATTAGTGAAGAATTAATTGATAATTAATTTTGTGGCTAAAAGAGATTAATTAAACTTAAGGGACTGGAACTGTAATTATAAGATAATTGCATTTGGGCTATGGATTACCTTGGAATAATACGTTGGACGAATTCTATGGGGAAACCCATTAGAAATTGTCCAAGGGATATTCTAAAAGGGTCCATGGGCTGCTTAGGGCTTAAGCAGTCAGATTAGGGTTTCCTAGTTGAAAACCCTAATAGCCTACATGTATATATAATACCCTTAAGCCTCAAAAACGTGGATAAGAGTTCCTCTAGGGTTTTGGACGTTCTTGGTGTCACACCCCCGAACCAGACGGCGGAAACGTCCGAGGGCTGTCGTGACTCAATTGAATACCATAACATTGAATATATATGAAACAAAACAACATTCGTCACCATTCATCAACATAATACAACCAGTAGTGTTTACATGTCATACATTGTTTTAAACATTACATTTCCAAAAATTAATATTGTTTGGTTCATTCAAAAATAAACTGCAACCGTCACTGAGCATGATTTCCCTTGATTCACTGGTTTCCTGAGAATACAAGTATTTTGAAAATCGTCAACATATGAAATGTTGGTGAGTTCATAAGTAGTGTTTGAATTCAAATGTTTGTATTGTTTGAAAAACCACCAGAAAATCCGATATTTTCTGAAAAGATAAGCTTTTAAAAACGTTTGTGAAGATCCATAAGTATGCTTGTTTGTTTCTATACTTGTGAAAAATGTTCGTTGAAGATGTATGCGTTTCAAATCTGTATGTAATGAAAACCCTAGGGAAACCCGATGTTTCCCTAGTTCTTTTGAAATCCATTGAGTTGCGTTGGAAACCATTACGAAAATAGTAGTATCGGTCCCAAGCGACGTTGGAAGGTTCTCGAGCATTGATTATTTACTACAAACCCGCATTACACAAACGCCCGGTTTATAGATATACCAACGATTCCCGAAGGCGTCGACAGTACTAATCACGTTATCCAATCGCCCGGACTATGTGTAGTCCCACATCCGAAGAGAAAGAGGTCACGAAGACCCCGATAACTCTATTAACCGGCTGGGGAAATATGCGTGCGAGGGGTCCCCGACCCGCCTCGTAAAATGTGTAGACTTTTCTAGCAATACCATGGCCCTTGGGGTCCAGTGGTACAAGCCATTGAAAGTCACCCTACGTTGTGCCAAGTCGGTAAAACTCAACACTTCGTAGAAAAAAATGTCTTCGGGCCTTAAGATCAGGTCATTGGGCTAGCTAGGCCCAACAAACAAGATTTTACACTTTTGGGGCCCGAAGATGGTGCGTAGACGTCTGTGCACACTCGTATGTATGTGTATTACCAATCGTTATTTGTATGTATCAAAGAGTTAGTAGTTGTAGATTTCCATTGGCTCGAGACCGAGCCAATTCGTTTAGCAACGACTTTTGGTATTGTAATGAGTTGTATTTCGTTGACAGTGGAGGTATCGTTATTTGATCAAATTGTACATAATGAATCAGCCTTGAAATATTTCTGTTTTCAGCCCCTCATTATTTGTAAAATTTACATTTTCAACCCTTTTATTTAAATATTTCCCGGTTTGGTCCTTAAACTATTTTTCTTGACATTTTAACACCAAAAATTATTGAAATTAATATTTTCCAGCATATTTTTCAAAGAAAACAGTTTAAGTCCCTAAAAATGCAGTTTTTCTCGGTTTTAGCCCATCTTTTCGCAATTTTGACAATTTTGGCCCAAAATGGAAAATTTTTGCAACTTTGATCCTTTTTAAATTTAAAAAGCATTTTAAACCTTTGAAAAGGATTTGGAACACTTATAGTCCACTGTTTTACAGAAAGTTACAGTTTTGGCCCTCCAAAACAGAAAAATTCGCATGATGGGCCTTATTGGGCCGAAATTTTCATTTTTAGCCCAATAGGCTTGAAATTTATGTTTTTAATCCACCAATTGAATAGAATTCCAAAAATAGTCTTATGAAAACTGTTTTGGCACATTCCAACCATCAGAATCTGTAAAATGTCAATTTGGGCCCTTAATTTTTGTATTTTTCACATTTTTGGCCCAAAATGTGTGTTTTTAGCTTAAAGAAAATTGTTGCTAACCACTTGGCTATTTATCTAGTATCACTTATTATGTAGGAACATATTTGAAGCTAATATCATAAAACATGAGTTATATCTCGGTTTTGAGGGGTTTAATGGCTAGATCCACATTGAAACACATATAAGCATACATATAAGCATGGAAATCATACAAGGCATACAAATACATATAGATCCACACTTTCACTTGTATTCCCCCCCACAAAAACTCTTAAAAACAGAAAATAGGGGTATGAATCTCACCTTGAGTGGGTAGTTTCGGTTCTTGAAGAAAAATTGGAAGAAATGAAGTGATTTTTGGCCCTTGCACTCCTTGATGAACTTTTCGAGATTATGGGGTTTCTAGAGTGCAAGATCATGGTTTTTACATGGATTAGGAAGAGATTTTAATAACAAAAGAAGTTAAACCATAGATCCATGAATAATCTTACCTTAGATGATGATTTACTTGCAAAAATCCTCTTGGAAAGTCCCTAAATTTCGAGATCTTGGATGGAGAAGAGGAAGAAGTCTTGAGTGTATTTTAGAGAGAGTTTGTGAGTGTTTTGTGTGTGTGTGTGTAAACTCTCGGCCAAACAAGAAGAAAGAGAAGAGAAAGAGTTTGAGTTGACATTCCTTGGTACATGTTGGTCCATGCATGGAGATATGTGGGATAATAGTGAGGTGGCAAGTGTTAAGTCAACCCTTTCTCATGGGCTTGATTTGGGCCGAAAATGGGAAGGAAAAAAAAAGGTTTTTGGGCTTTTTGCTCCTAAGCCCAACATTAGTGTTAATTAGGGTGTGTTTTAAGTCTAAATGAGTGTAGTAGGATTCTTATGTTTTTCTTGAACTAGTTTTAGGTCATTCATGTATCAAGGCTCTTAATCCATTCTATTCATGACCTAAAATGTTGGAATAAGTAAATATGGGTCCACTTAGAGTCCAATTAGGGTTCTAAGCCCATGATAGTCTAATTGGAAGCTTATTGGCCCATTTGGATCCAATAAGGAAGTTCTAGCCTAAATTAGACTTAATAAGAACTTCTAGGGTTTCCAATTGTTTGATGACTATTTATAGTACTTGTATCTTGTATTTGATTAAAGTTTTTGATTCACATTAACTTGAATGTATAGATTACATGGCTCAAAATTTACAATTGTGACATCATCCCCCCGTTAGAGGGAATTTCGTCCCGAAATTCTGTTTGAAAGCTAGATTTGAGAATGCTAGAATAGGTGAGGGTACTTCTGCTTCATTTGGTCTTCGCGTTCCCATGTGAATTCTGGCCCACGCTTTGCGTTCCACCGTACCTTCACGATCGGGATGCGACTCTGCTTAGTACGCTTCACCTCTCTGTCCATGATTTCGATTGGCTCTTCGACGAACAGGAGATTCTCATTGATCTCGATTTCGTCCAGAGGAATGACAAGGGTTTCATCTGATAGGCACTTTTTCAGATTAGAAACATGAAACACGGGGTGCACGCCGCTTAGCTCCGTGGGTAGTTGTAGTCTGTAGGCTACCGGACCTATTCGGGCGACGATTTCGAAAGGTCCAATGTACCGTGGGTTTAGCTTTCCTCGTTTTCCGAAACGTATAACTCCTTTCCAGGGTGAGACCTTCAACAATACTCGATCACCGACCTGGAATTCTAAGGGCTTTCGCCGTTTATCAGCGTAGCTCTTTTGCCGGTCACGCGATGCCTGTAATCGAGCTTTGATCTGAACAATCTTTTCTGTGGTCTCGCGAATGATCTCCGGTCCTGTCATTGCCCTATCCGACGTATGCGTTCTTGCTAGCTGGGTGTCACCTACTTCAGCCCAACATAACGGTGATCTACATTTACGCCCGTACAGTGCTTCGAAAGGGGCCACCTTAATGCTCGAATGATAACTATTGTTATATGAAAACTCGATCAATGGTAGGTGGGTATCCCAAGACTTTCCGAAGTCTATCACGCATGCACGAAGCATGTCTTCAAGCGTCTGAATGGTTCGTTCGCTTTGACCGTCCGTTTGTGGGTGATATGCGGTGCTCATATCAAGATGAGTTCCCATGGCCTTGTGGAGCGACTGCCAAAAGCGTGACGTGAACCTACTGTCCCTATCCGAGATGATAGATTTTGGCACTCCATGAAGTCTTACAATCTCTCGTAGGTACAAACGCGTCAGCCTCTCCATCTTGTAGGACTCTTTGATTGGCAGGAAATGGGCAGATTTCGTCAGTCGGTCGATTATTACCCATATGGTGTCTAATCCGTCCGACGTCTTGGGCAGCTTGGTCACGAAATCCATAGAAATCCCTTCCCATTTCCACTCGGGAATTGCCGGTTGCTGTAACAGTCCAGAAGGTTTCTGGTATTCCACTTTTACTTTGGCACACGTAAGGCACTTACTAACATAAGTTGCGATTTCCGCCTTCATGTTAGGCCACCAATAGTGCTGCTTAATGTCCAAATACATCTTGTCCGAACCAGGATGAATGGAGTATCGCGTCTTGTGGGCTTCCTGCATAACAGTCTCTCTGAATCCTCCGATTTTTGGAACCCAAATGCGGTTCATGAAGTAGTATACCCCATCCTCTTTGACTTCCAGGTTCTTCTCCATTCCGCGTAATGCCTCGCTAGTTCTATTTTCCGCTTTCATAGCCTCTGCCTGGACTGATGCAATTTGAGTGGTCAGATGAGACTGAATGGTTATCGAGTGCGTTTTCGTACGGCGATTTGTGTATTCCTTCCGACTTAATGCGTCAGCTACCACGTTGGCCTTGCCTGGATGGTACTTGATTTCGCATTCGTAGTCGTTTAACAATTCCACCCATCTTCGTTGTCTCATGTTCAGCTCCTTCTGATTCAAGATGTGCTGGAGGCTCTTGTGGTCTGTGAAGATGGTGCACTTAGTACCGTACAGGTAGTGCCTCCAAATCTTTAGGGCAAAGACCACGGCTCCCAGTTCTAGGTCGTGGGTCGTGTAATTTACTTCGTGCGCCTTTAGTTGACGGGACGCATACGCTATCACTCTTCCACGTTGCATGAGAACGCAACCTAAGCCTTGATTTGACGCGTCACAGTATACTACAAAATCTTCCGTTCCTTCAGGTAGAGATAGTACAGGAGCGCTGCAAAGAGCTTGCTTCAAGTTTCGAAACGCAATCTCTTGTCTGTCTGTCCACTTGAATGGCACACTCTTTTGCGTAAGCAAGGTAAGTGGCTTGGCGATTTTTGAGAAGTTTTGGATGAATCTTCTATAGTAGCCTGCTAGGCCTAAGAACTGACGAATTTCCGTGGGAGTAGTCGGAGTTGCCCATCCTTCCACAGCTTTGACCTTAGAGGGATCCACATGAATCCCGTCTTGGCTAACTACGTGACCTAAGAAATTCACACTCCGAAGCCAGAACTCGCACTTGGAGAGTTTGGCGTAAAGCTTTTCCGATCGCAGCGTTTCTAGGACTTGTCGAAGATGTTGGCCATGCTCCTCTTTGCTTCGAGAATAGACGAGGATGTCATCGATAAACACAATGACGAAGTTGTCCAAGAATGGTCGGCAGATCCGGTTCATCAGGTCCATAAATGCGGCGGGTGCATTTGTTAGACCGAAGGGCATTACAACGAATTCGTAATGTCCATAGCGGGTTCGGAAAGCGGTTTTAGGAATATCTTCTTCTCGGACCTTGAGTTGATGGTATCCGGATCGTAAGTCTATTTTAGAGAAATAGCTAGCTCCTTGGAGCTGATCGAATAGATCATCGATTCGCGGGAGTGGGTAGCGGTTTTTGACAGTGAGTTTGTTTAACTCTCTGTAATCGATGCACATCCTGAAAGATCCATCCTTCTTTTTGACAAAGAGCACCGGAGCTCCCCATGGCGAGTAGCTAGGTCGGATAAATCCCTTGTCCAGAAGCTCACTGAGTTGGCTGGACAATTCCTGCATTTCAGCAGGAGCCAGTCGATATGGTGATTTAGCGAGGGGAGTTGCTCCTGGAACAAGGTCGATTCGGAATTCAACCTGTCTCTCTGGGGGTACTCCTGGAAGATCTTCGGGAAACACGTCCGGATATTCACGCGCTACCGGAATGTCTTGGATGTTAGTTTCTTCTTTGGTCTTGTCCACTATGTGGGCCAAGAACGCTAAATTGTTCTTTCGCAGATGTTTTTGTGCTTTGATGCACGAGATAAGGCGGAGATTCGTACTGGGTTTGTCTCCGTAAATTACTAGGGTTTCGTGATTTGGGAGACGAAGGCGAACGGCCTTCTCGTGGCACAAAATCTCGGCATGGTGGGGGCTTAACCAATCCATGCCGATAATCACATCGAAACTCCTAATTGATACTGGCATTAGGTCTATTCGAAAGACGTGCTGGTTAAGGGTTAGGGTACATCCGATGTAGATCTCCCTAGTGGATTCGGTTTTCCCATTGGCCATTTCCACCGTATAGGTTTCATTTAGCTTCTGGGGTTGTTGTTTTAGTAAGTGTTTAAACTTCTCGCTTACGAAACTTCGCTCCGCTCCGGTATCAAATAAGATGCACGCATAAGTGTGGTTTAGGAGAAACGTACCGGTCACAACTGCGGGATCATGAACTGCATCACTCTGACCCATAGTCAGCATCCTTCCTGTTCCTCTGTTTCCTGAGTTGTTGTTGTTGTTAGGGCAATCTCGACGGAAATGTCCCGTCCTTCCACACCCGAAACAGGTGTGGCTAGGCCCTGCGTTGTTGCCGCCGGCATTGGTGTTGTTGGTGTTGCGGTGATTGTTGTTGTTGTTCTGGTTGTTTCCCTGACTCTGGTTCTGAGAAGGATAAGTCCTGCAGAACTTTGCAGTGTGTCCCCTTCGGTTTCAACTGGTGCAATGGAACTCCCTACACTCTCCTTGGTGATGGAAACCGCACTTGTTGCATTTGGGATGAGTGCCGGAATAGGGTCTTGAAGTATTTGAAGTAGCTGAGGCTGGAGCATGTGATGTGACTGGTACCGGCGCAGTGACAGCGTGAACTGCCACCGTTTGCTGCTTTTTAGAGGTCTCGGGACCTTGACGCCCCTTCCTCTTGTTGTTCCATCCTTTCTTGCCATCGCTCTCCTTCTTCTTCTCAGTCTCTACCGGTTTCTCGCCCTTTTTGTGGTTATGATCATAGAGCCTCTTTGCCAATCTCTTCGCGCTGTCAAACGTTTCAGGGTTCGCAGCTATCACATTCCCTTGAATGGGGGATGTCAATCCCCAAATGAATCGTTCAATCTTCTTCCCCTCTGATGTGATCATACCCGGGCACAACAGAGATAGTTCGCTGAATCTCGATATGTAAGCATCGATGTTCCCATTCTGCACCGTGAGATTCCATAGTTCCTGCTCCATCTTCTGTATTTCGCCTCGGGGGCAGTACTCAGCCGTCAACATCTCTTTCATCTCTGCCCAGGGAATAGAGTTGGCGACAGGGAGTGTCATAGCTTCTATGTGACCATTCCACCAAGTGAGTGCTTGGTCCACGAAGGTGCAGGCCGCGAACTTCACTTTCATCTGCTCGGGGCACTCGCATATCTCGAACACCGACTCTACCTTCTCGATCCATCGCTTTAGGGCGATCACTCCTCCGGTACCGTTGAAAGTTCGGGGTTTAGCGTTCGCAAAATCCTTGTAGGTGCACGTTTTAGTGAGTCCTTGGTTCGTCCCGTTGTTCGAACTTCCGGATCCTTGCCCGTTACCTCCTCCGTTGTTCCCTCGGTGAAGTTGTGCCATAGCTGCCGTGACCGCAGCAGACACGGCTGCCTGGAAAGCAGTGGAGTCAACTTCCGGCGGGGTTGGTTCGGGATTTCCGCGAGTAGCTGGGCGAGGCATCTTTCTGTCATGAAACGGAAAGATGTTGAGTGTACGTGGTTTTGGTGAGGTTATGATCCTATTAACTAGGTGTAGGGTACGAACCTAAGCATTTCTATCATCAAGCATATAATCATGACAACTCAACACATAACAACTGTGAATATCATAGCAAAACACACAAAAGTTCATTAATATTATCCGTGTTTAGTACAAGAAAATTTGCTCGTAGGAGCATACATAAGTAACACTAGTCTGACAGCATAACGGCTCCATGAGTAGTGTAGTCACTTAAACATAAAGCCGGAGTACGTAACATAGTTACTAATATCCTACTACGATAGGTCTATCCCTAACCGCGATGAGCTGTGTCAGGAGGTGGTGCCGAAGTCATATGCCGAAATGTTGCGCTAGTAGCTGCGCCATCTCTGCCATGTCTCCTATAACTTCATCCCTCTCGTGCTCTGCTCTCACTGCCCGAGCTTCCATAGCATACAGCTGTTGTCGCAGTGCGGCGATCTCAGCTTCGAGGGAACGGTTCTCCCTTGGGGGGGTTCACTGGTGGAGCGGGGTGATCTGGTTGTGTCTCGTCCTCGCATGGTGGGATGGGGTCCTGGCCCCCGTCCTGACCCTCCTCGTCGTCATCGTCGACCTCTCCAAATTCGTAGTCGGTGTCTATATATTCGTCGGGTTCGACGTCGTGTGCTTCTCCTGGATGCTCTTCCGGCTCATCCACCAGCATCCCGTGAGCTACTAAGGCCTGATGAAACTGGATACCCGGCTGCTCCTCCTCAGGCTCCTCCTCCTCCTCTAGCCACCCGTTGTTTCCCTGATTAGGGAAGTAGGGGTCTCCAGGGTGATGAAAACCAGCCATGCTGTCTGCGCGAGTACGTAATTATGCTACATTATTCCTAAGGTACTATCACTATTACACAGACTAAGCAGATATTCTCTTTTTGGGTGATAGAGGGTAAAATTTTTAGGTTCCCTGGCTATTCCGATCTCATCAAGACATGTGTTAGCTTTACCTTGGGGAGAATGTAGTTGATCAGGCTACATTCACCCCTTGGTATCACTAAGAACAGTTCCGAGTTAACCGGGATACCAGCATTATGGTGTTTGATTCAGTGTTGGGTCCTTACTCCTAATGCAAGCAAGTGTATTTTATTCATTTGTTTTGTTCAGAGTTATGTTAGTCCCTCTTTTTGGTTTATAGTTGCATATCAATGTATGGCTCGACATGCTAGTTCACTATAAACAAAGCTCTGATACCAACCTGTCACACCCCCGAACCAGACGGCGGAAACGTCCGAGGGCTGTCGTGACTCAATTGAATACCATAACATTGAATATATATGAAACAAAACAACATTCGTCACCATTCATCAACATAATACAACCAGTAGTGTTTACATGTCATACATTGTTTTAAACATTACATTTCCAAAAATTAATATTGTTTGGTTCATTCAAAAATAAACTGCAACCGTCACTGAGCATGATTTCCCTTGATTCACTAGTTTCCTGAGAATACAAGTATTTTGAAAATCGTCAACATATGAAATGTTGGTGAGTTCATAAGTAGTGTTTGAATTCAAATGTTTGTATTGTTTGAAAAACCACCAGAAAATCCGATATTTTCTGAAAAGATAAGCTTTTAAAAACGTTTGTGAAGATCCATAAGTATGCTTGTTTGTTTCTATACTTGTGAAAAATGTTCGTTGAAGATGTATGCGTTTCAAATCTGTATGTAATGAAAACCCTAGGGAAACCCGATGTTTCCCTAGTTCTTTTGAAATCCATTGAGTTGTGTTTGAAACCATTACGAAAATAGTAGTATCGGTCCCAAGCGACGTTGGAAGGTTCTCGAGCATTGATTATTTACTACAAACCCGCATTACACAAACGCCCGGTTTATAGATATACCAACGATTCCCGAAGGCGTCGTCAGTACTAATCACGTTATCCAATCGCCCGGACTATGTGTAGTCCCACATCCGAAGAGAAAGAGGTCACGAAGACCCCGGTAACTCTATTAACCGGCTGGGGAAATATGCGTGCGAGGGGTCCCCGACCCGCCTCGTAAAATGTGTAGACTTTTCTAGCAATACCATGGCCCTTGGGGTCCAGTGGTACAAGCCATTGAAAGTCACCCTACGTTGTGCCAAGTCGGTAAAACTCAACACTTCGTAGAAAAAAATGTCTTCGGGCCTTAAGATCAGGTCATTGGGCTAGCTAGGCCCAACAAACAAGATTTTACACTTTTGGGGCCCGAAGATGGTGCGTAGACGTCTGTGCACACTCGTATGTATGTGTATTACCAATCGTTATTTGTATGTATCAAAGAGTTAGTAGTTGTAGATTTCCATTGGCTCGAGACCGAGCCAATTCGTTTAGCAACGACTTTTGGTATTGTAATGAGTTGTATTTCGTTGACAGTGGAGGTATCGTTATTTGATCAAATTGTACATAATGAATCAGCCTTGAAATATTTCTGTTTTCAGCCCCTCATTATTTGTAAAATTTACATTTTCAACCCTTTTATTTAAATATTTCCCGGTTTGGTCCTTAAACTATTTTTCTTGACATTTTAACACCAAAAATTATTGAAATTAATATTTTCCAGCATATTTTTCAAAGAAAACAGTTTAAGTCCCTAAAAATGCAGTTTTTCTCGGTTTTAGCCCATCTTTTCGCAATTTTGACAATTTTGGCCCAAAATGGAAAATTTTTGCAACTTTGATCCTTTTTAAATTTAAAAAGCATTTTAAACCTTTGAAAAGGATTTGGAACACTTATAGTCCACTGTTTTACAGAAAGTTACAGTTTTGGCCCTCCAAAACAGAAAAATTCGCATGATGGGCCTTATTGGGCCGAAATTTTCATTTTTAGCCCAATAGGCTTGAAATTTATGTTTTTAATCCACCAATTGAATAGAATTCCAAAAATAGTCTTATGAAAACTGTTTTGGCACATTCCAACCATCAGAATCTGTAAAATGTCAATTTGGGCCCTTAATTTTTGTATTTTTCAAATTTTTGGCCCAAAATGTGTGTTTTTAGCTTAAAGAAAATTGTTGCTAACCACTTGGCTATTTATCTAGTATCACTTATTATGTAGGAACATATTTGAAGCTAATATCATAAAACATGAGTTATATCTCGGTTTTGAGGGGTTTAATGGCTAGATCCACATTAAAACACATATAAGCATACATATAAGCATGGAAATCATACAAGGCATACAAATACATATAGATCCACACTTTCACTTGTATTCCCCCCCACAAAAACTCTTAAAAACAGAAAATAGGGGTATGAATCTCACCTTGAGTGGGTAGTTTCGGTTCTTGAAGAAAAATTGGAAGAAATGAAGTGATTTTTGGCCCTTGCACTCCTTGATGAACTTTTCGAGATTATGGGGTTTCTAGAGTGCAAGATCATGGTTTTTACATGGATTAGGAAGAGATTTTAATAACAAAAGAAGTTAAACCATAGATCCATGAATAATCTTACCTTAGATGATGATTTACTTGCAAAAATCCTCTTGGAAAGTCCCTAAATTTCGAGATCTTGGATGGAGAAGAGGAAGAAGTCTTGAGTGTATTTTAGAGAGAGTTTGTGAGTGTTTTGTGTGTGTGTGTGTAAACTCTCGGCCAAACAAGAAGAAAGAGAAGAGAAAGAGTTTGAGTTGACATTCCTTGGTACATGTTGGTCCATGCATGGAGATATGTGGGATAATAGTGAGGTGGCAAGTGTTAAGTCAACCCTTTCTCATGGGCTTGATTTGGGCCGAAAATGGGAAGGAAAAAAAAAGGTTTTTGGGCTTTTTGCTCCTAAGCCCAACATTAGTGTTAATTAGGGTGTGTTTTAAGTCTAAATGAGTGTAGTAGGATTCTTATGTTTTTCTTGAACTAGTTTTAGGTCATTCATGTATCAAGGCTCTTAATCCATTCTATTCATGACCTAAAATGTTGGAATAAGTAAATATGGGTCCACTTAGAGTCCAATTAGGGTTCTAAGCCCATGATAGTCTAATTGGAAGCTTATTGGCCCATTTGGATCCAATAAGGAAGTTCTAGCCTAAATTAGACTTAATAAGAACTTCTAGGGTTTCCAATTGTTTGATGACTATTTATAGTACTTGTATCTTGTATTTGATTAAAGTTTTTGATTCACATTAACTTGAATGTATAGATTACATGGCTCAAAATTTACAATTGTGACACTTGGGCAGCCTCCTCTCTCCTTATTCTTCATCCTCTTGCTCTTGGTGTTTGTGAGCCATTAGAGGAGTGACACTTGTGACTCTAAGCTTTCTAAAGTCATTACAAGGAGGATTTGAGATTGTTATTACTACATAACAATCAAGGTAAGATCTAAAATCCCTTTAACATGTTAATACAATTAATTGTATGCTAGAACTAGGGTTTAAAGTCTTGTATGAATTGCATGTACAATAGAGAAACCTAGATCCAAGCATTAGGGTTTGCATGAGCACATAGGATGTTCTTATGGCTAAAACCCATCAGTGGTATCAGAGCCTTGATTAGTTTCTATTGTATTGATGCCTAGTACATTCATTCATGTTGCAAGATCGAGTTTTTAGCCATCTGCCTGACAAACTCGTCGAGTTCCAATGTGGACTTGTCGAGTAGGGTGAACTCGACGAGTCCATAAGGGGACTCGGCGAGTTTAGCTATCAGACAGGCGGATTTTCGGGATTTTTACCTATTTTGACTTAGGATAATTGCCATAATTGTTTAAAATTAATAAAATTCGAATTTTGTTGATCCCTTATGATTATCTTTGTCAAAATAAAAGATTTTGGTCATCTAATTAGATAATTGTTACCTTATTTGATAAATGTTAAATTATATGAATTATTTGATCATTATCTTACAAGAATTTGAACTAGATCTAATTAGATAACCACCAATTAATAGTTAATTGCCTTATTTGAATTATGTGATCTAGAATATTCTTGACAAAGTTTGGAAAAGTTTCAAATTAATCCCTTTTGGTTTTATAGTTTAAATTAGAACTTAAAAGTTTTGGTTTTGAAATTTAAATAAGTTAAACCCTAATTTTTTGAAATTTTTCAAAACTTGCCCTCAAGTTTTGGAATTTAAAAGTTGATTAAAAGTTTAATTTAGAAATGTTAAATTCTAAAACCCTAGTATTATTTTAAAAAGGTTCAAATCACACCCTTATGGTTTTATTAATTAATTAAGGTGTATAATTAAAAGAGATTTAATAAACCCATAAAATTTTAGGTTTACATTTAATTAAATTAAAAGTATAATTTATTAAATTAGAACACCTAGTATTTTAAAAGTGTAAAATACACCCTATACTATATATAACATTAAAAGTCTAGTATTATATATGTATGAGTAAACAGTCAGTCTTACCGTTAGTAGGCCTCATTCACGAAGCTGGTCTATAAGGGGTGTTTAAGGAAATTGCCTATAAAATGGCGATTGAATGGGTATCCTTGCAATATCGTGTATGAAAAATTGATGTTTGAAAGTTTCTATTATTAGCAATAATGGATTTGATTCTTAATTATGTTATTTGTGGAAAGGTCAAGAATTTACCAAATATGGAAAGTTTCTCATCGCCCAAGTTTCAATTGGATAGAAACTTGGAATCATACAACAAGTATTGCATGATGAATGAGAAGTTTCATATTTGGAAATTAGACTAGTTCGTTGACAAAGTGTCAAGTGAAGGACTAGGAGATCAAGTACACAAGTTTGTGTGTTGATCAAGTCCACCACAAGAGTGACAAAGATATTCGTCATGATTTACTAAAGGTTTAGTGGATATGATTATACTTATAAGATTAAGTGTAATTCCGAGTTGATTTGAAAGAGTTTAAATCAATAGAAGAACGAATAAGAAGAATCAAGTAGGCAGAAAGATAAAAGTTTCTCTATTCTAAGAAGAAGGGAGAGTACCTTTATTATGTTTTATGATAGGTCTTAATGATTAAGAACCATATCTCAATTGATCCTCTGAGTGAGTCATAATGCAATTGTATGTCTGAGAATGGGAATCAAGAATTGAAGAAATGGTTAAATCAAGAAGTCAATCATACTTCGTTCCAAAACCAAGTCTTAGAGTTAAGATTGTGACAATGAGTGACAAGTCTTAAGAAGGTTTATAACATTCATCAAATGTGGAATATGAAAAAGGGTTTTCTTATTACTGCACATTTGAAATTGGAAAGCTGTGATGTCTTAGGTAAGACAAATGCCAACTAGGACCAATTTTGTGAATTGTTTAGTCTTGATAAAATCTACACTAACTCTTGAATATTTGTTTGTCGAAGAAATGTTGATGGACAAGAGAATCTTATATGTCAAGGAGACAGTGGGAGTCTTAATGGTCTTGAAAAGTTTCAAGAACTAATCAAGAATAAACCTTATCGATCATCACTAGCACATGACTTGAGGTTTACAACCTATCGTGTTGACACTATCTTGTTTCTGTGCCGTTCTAATTGAGTTAATTATGCGTGTAAGTTCTATGAGTTCTCATTTGAACGCATAAAAGGCAAGCACCTTGATCAATGAAAAGTACATTGATAAGAAAGGGTGAGCTGCTTAACTACTTGGAAGACATGGTGGGCAACCGTGTTACCATAAGGCAAGAGATCAAGATTAAGAAGGTTCGGTCCATATGAATTTGGATTTGTCGCAACTTTGGTTTTGACAATTTGCATGGATAGGAACACATACACCATTAAAATCTAAGTGTCCTAAGATTTCCTCCTTCATGAAGATGACTGTGAGGAAATGCTTTCACTAAGAGAGATTTTAAGAAGATAGTGATTGTGAAATTGTATTCTCGAATTCGATTATGGTTACGGTATCCCTTTCCATAATTCGAATTGTGAGATTTGGCAATTAGTCTGAATTGTTTAGACACACATATGAGCTATCTAAGGCAAAGGTGTATAAGTTTAAGAAGCTTAGATAAAGGATTATCATGTCAAAGCTAGTGGGAGCATAAGTGTTATGCTTATTTGGTAATAATCATCATGATAGTGGGAGCATAAATGTTGTGCTTGTATGATTATTAAGGCAAGTATTGCAAGTTAGCAATATTAATTATAGAAAACAAGAGTTATACTTTGCAAAGTCGTAAGGATTGAATAGTTGTTTTGCTATAATTAAGGGAGAGAATATTATGCTTCATTTCAAATCTAAAGGCTTAGGTTGTGGAATGTTAATAAATTTAGTCAAGGACACATAGTGTGTTCTCAAATTTCGATTATAATTATGGCATAGTTCGAATTGTGAGAACGTGACACATAAAATATTATGGCAAAAGATTGATAAAGTATCAAATCTTTATGTAAGACATTATGCATCGTGTCCCATACGCTTCGGGTATAGGATTGGTTGCAAATGCTATAATATTTGAACATTCTAAAATTTTCCAAATGTCTAGCACATTAAGAAGGAAAAAGGACAAGAATCGGTTTTGACTAATATAATTAAACAACTATCAAAGGACGATCCAAAGCTCGCTGAGGAGTGGTCACTTGTGAGTAGTTGGAAGTATGGTATTGGATGGACCATATCAACATTATTATGAATAGATAAGATTCTATTAAGAATGAATTGTCATATGGCAAATATGGAAATGTTTCCATATTGGGAGTTGGATATTGAGAATCTATATCTAGATTAGAAACTATTATGCAAGAAGGATGTTCAAAGGAATGTACTTTGAGTGAGAGACATCATATCTATAGAATTGTTTCAAATAGAGATTAGCCGAGTCTTGATGATTTTGAGCTATGACCATACGAAAGAATCATTGAATAAAATGTTAGAATCTAGCATAAGTAACAAGAATTTGATATTCTTATACTTATGATAAGGATTGGGAGTTGTGAAATGAGTATGGTTAGAAATGTGTTCATTTGATCTATTTCACAAAGTAAGGACCATAGGTAAACATTGTGTGCATGCTAAGATCATGGGACAATTGTTGTTATAATTCAAGTAAGAAGTTGATTACCCAAAACAACAAATAATGAGTAATCAATATGGTGATTAAATAAAATGTTTTATTTATACCCAGAGTTTTGGGGCCATATGGGATTAGTATTATTCTTGACTTTCACTTTGCATGTTTTGACTTCCTGAATAATTAAATTGATTCAGAATAATCAAATTATTTAAACAGACCACAGTCGTTCATATGTTGGAAGTAGGTATGAATGAAGACTATCGTGAATTGGTGTGTCGATTGTCTAAAGTGTATTAGACATAAGCAAATGTTTGCTGCAACGTTCATGAGTGCTTATGAATATGATCTGAGTATTAGATTAAACCCATACTCACTTGGATAACTTCATCAATTTTATCACGAGTGATTGGTGAGACGATAAAATCTTATATTCTTGAAACCGAGATGTGCGAGTTGTATCTTGCGAGTCGGTTACACATTGATAATATGTAAACGCACCAGTAACTTGGTGTCATAAAACATATTGTTGTGTATGATTCGGTGAGTGAGTGCAAGCAAGCATTGGATCAAAGTTTATCTGTTCTTTTTATCCAGAGTAGGATGAAAGCGATATCTGTGGGCTCCTCGATGATTTAGTGATGACACCTAAGCGCTTGGCCAAACCGGGACTAATTTGATGTGTTCAATTGTAATCGGAAATCGGGAAACAACACCTAGCAGAGAGAATGATTTAAATCCATGTCTTAGTCTATACAATATCTAGCATGGAGGAATATATGATCCATTATCTAAAGGACGCGTATATGATAAGATCAGTGTTGATAGCGGCTTTTGAAAACTACGATTGCAGATCAGGATCTGAAGTCATACGCATAATAGTTATTAGACTTATCCAAGTGGGAGACTGTTGGATTAGTGTCTAAGTCCATAACTATTTTGGTATATACTTGACCCGATGGTGCATGGTCCTTTTGGGTTGCCTTCACCAAAGCAACTTGATAGGATGAATTATGGAGAGAAAGGATTAATTATGATTTATTAATATATTATGAGAATAATATATTAAAGGAGAAATCATATTGTTTAATTAATATTAGTGAAGAATTAGTTGATAATTAATTTTGTGGCTAAAAGAGATTAATTAAACTTAAGGGACTGGAACTGTAATGAGAAGATAATTGCATTTAGGCTATGGATTACCTTGGAATAACAGGTTGGACGAATTCTATGGGGAAACCCATTAGAAATCGTCCAAGGGATATTCTAAAAAGGTCCATGGGCTACTTAGGGCTTAAGCAGTAAGATTAGGGTTTCCTAGTTGAAAACCCTAATAGCTTACATGTATATATAATACCCTTAAGCCTAAAAAACGTGGATAAGAGTTCCTCTAGGGTTTTGGACGTTCTTGGGCAGCCTCCTCTCTCCTTATTCTTCATCCTCTTGCTCTTGGTGTTTGTGAGCCATTAGAGGAGTGACACTTGTGACTCTAAGCTTTCTAAAGTCATTACAAGGAGGATTTGAGATTGTTATTACTACATAACAATCAAGGTAAGATCTAAAAACCCTTTCACAAGTTAATATGATTAATTGTATGCTAGAACTAGGGTTTAAAGTCATGGATGAATTGCATGTACAATAGAGAAACCTAGATCCAAGCATTAGGGTTTGCATGAGCATATAGGATGTTCTTATGGCTAAAACCCATTAGAACTCACATGTAGATGGTGGTTTGGATGAACTAAAGATGTAGGACTACTAGGTGTCAAGTGAAGTCTTGAACACACTCTATGATCCTAGTTAACATATAATATTACATATATGTATCCAATTAGTCTTTAAACAACTAATAAACAAAGTCAAGACACCCTAGGACATGCTAAACACCTTATATAAGTGTTATAACTCTCAAGGATTGCATCTAAGTGTTGTAGGGAAAGGCTAGTGTGTTTGGGGTTCAAGGAAAACTCCATTAGGAATTTTACGGTTTTGTGGTCATAACCAAAAGGGTTTACGGTCGTGAACCCTTGGGTTGACGGTCGTAAGCTCACCCTCTTTGTCACCATTTGTTGTTTGAAGCCTTCTAAGCTAATCCAAGCATTTCTACTTCATGTTTAAGCCTTAGGAAGTGTTTTGTGGCATCAATACACTCCTAAATGGAGTTTACGGTCCATGGACCATTTCTCCATGAGTTTACTATCGTAAACTCTTATGGACTAAGGTATTTTGATGTTTTCAAGTCCCAAGCATAACAAGGAATAAATCTAGACTAGTTTCCTAAGCTTGTAAAGGGACTAGGGCCATTTTTACACCACTTTGGGGTGTTTACGGTTTTGGGAGATCCCCAAACCGTAAACACATATAAATGAGGGATTTTGGTGGTTTTCATGTGCTAAACACATCAAGGAAGGATTATTAGTTAATACCCAAGGCATAGGATAAGATAAAACACACTTTGGCACCCTAAATAGGGTTTACGGTCCAAGGTGTTCTTGGACCGTAAACACCTTTGATCTTGGTGTTCTTGGACTATTTCTAGATGTATAGAAGTGTAACAAAGCTTGTAAGACTCTAGGATAGAAGCACTTACAAGTTAGAAGCTCGAAAAGGTGCTAAGGGCCCAAGAACACTAGTGTGTGTTCTTGGTGATTTGGAAATCTAGTCAAAACACATAAATGGACGGATAAAAAGATGTACAATCACTAGATTAAGTGATATACTAACTTGAAAGGGATAGAAACACTTACTAGATTGAAGATATTGAACAAAAACTTGGATGATACTTGAGAGAGTTTTTGGAGTTTACTCTTGGGATTGAAAGAAAGAAATGAGGCACTTTGGGGAGTAAACTCATGCTTAAGATGTGAGTTTACGGTTTTGGAGACATTTTTTGGCCCAAACATAAAAGTTTGGCCGTGAATTTCTTAACTACGTGATAGTTGCGGTCTTGAAATTTCAAGACCCAAGACGGCATTTCCTTTCACCCGTTCGTTTAAAGATTAATTATTAAAATAATCAAACGAACTTTAAATTTTCTAAAAACAACTAAAAGTGAACTTGATTTATAATTTGAAATGATTGACTTTAGGGTTTTACTGAATGAAGATTTCGGGTTGTCACATTGTAAGACTATGATTTGGCCCATAGCATACACTTGGGGTTGAAATAGACCTGTGATATTATGTATGGTATGTGGTATTTTGAGGAACTCTTTAAGATTTGTGCTTATGCTCTTACGTTTAAATTTTACAGGTACTTCTGGTTCAAAACAAAAAGGCCCGACCTGATCGCACTGCATTCTATGGAGGTTTATTCCTCATTATCTTTTTATTATTCACTATAATGTTTGAGAATACATTAAACGTTTATTGTATTTTGAACAAATGAATGAGTGTTTTGGGTTGTTTATAAATGAAAATTTGACTCATTATATATAGGACGTTACAAGTCAGTATCAGAGCCTTGGTTTGAGGGATTTATGCACACTTCATAGTATGTTTTGAATCAAAATGTGCAATAGTAAAATCCTTTTAGAAAAAAGAGATTTTCCAAAAAGCTTTTTATAAATAAAGGGGCATGATGCATACAATCAGTCGAGTTTAACTAAGTGATTCCCAAAGTACCCATACATAAATGTTATGTTTTAGTATGCTATCATAGGTACTGCATGCTAGTATATGGCTAAGGATCTGCTCAGGATGCATGGTAGTATGCTTGATAGGAGAAAATGCCTTTATATGTATGCTATGTGATTAGGTGCCTTAGAGTTGATGCTGATATTGAAAATTATTTAATGAATACATTAGGGTGGTAAATAGTTAAGTCTACATAGCCACAAAATGTTTGATTCATCCCTATTTCCTATTCCTATTTGATGAAGGCCTTATGGTAGATCCATTTATTTGAACATAATTTGATGGGGATTATGTAGGACCTCTATTATTTGCATGATCGACGATTCGATGGTGTCTGTAAAGACTTTCATGGCATGTATGGAGAGAGTAACCTAGGAGAGCCTAGGAAGTAACTTAGTCTGATTGTGTATGCTTTTTAGTGATATAGCTATGTGTGAGTACTTATGGAGAAGTGACTTAGAAAATCAGGGATGACTCTTGAGGAAAGTATGGATAGGTGTGGAAGGTAGTATTGGACCCGTACTCGAACCAAGGGAAGTTACATAAATGTTAAGAAGCCTGTAGAATGAGAGATTCTTTGAGTATGTTTTGACCCTTTTGTTTTTTTTTTCAAAATGGTGGTAGCAACTCGTCATGGAGGTGGATTTGGTTCCAGTTCTGGTTCAAGCTCAGGATCTGGGTTTAGTGATGCTGAGTTACGTGAGTTCATCATGCCTTAGATTTACTGATCAATCCTTGAGGAAACCTCTGCATATTCAGGTTGATTAAGGAGGGGATGATTCAGCTGGTGGAGGAGCATTTGGGGGATTTTGGTGCGGAGCCAACCACCGGTTAGATCGGGGCCCGTGCCCTCACTTTTTAGGATTTCTATGCTTGCAGGGCCCTTGAGTTCTTTGGGAAAAAGGGCCCCATTTCCAGTAGGTGTTGGATTGTAGATATAGAGAGTGCCTATTAGATGAGCTTCTACCTCGAGGGGTCGAAGGTCAGGTTTGCAACTAGTCTTTTGTGGGATTGGGTTCCTGACTGGTGGGAGGAGGTCGATCATGCTTTAGGAGCAGTGGTCATCGAGGCTATAAATTAGGTAGACTTTCTTACCAAATTCATAGCTGAGTCATGCCTGCTATCACGGTTCAGCAGTTGGCAAGAGAGTTTTAGGTCCTACATCAATCGACGAAGACTATCGCGGAGATCACCACTAAATTCAGGGGGATGGATTTGTTGGTTCTGAAATATGTTATAAATGAGGAGATGAAGAAGACACGATATAATGACATGTTGATGGGTGACATCAAGGAGTTTGTTAGCATTTCGAGTTGTAGGGCCTTGAAGGATATAATTGACAAAGCATGGGAGCAGGAGATTGAGTTGAATGTTTGGTCAAAGCGGAAGCCAGTTCAGGATCAGGAAATAGAGGACACATCCAAGAGGCCTAAGACTTCCAACTCTCAATCTAGAGGCCATCAGGGTCGGGGCCGTTGCTGCAACTACAATAAATTGCATGATAGGGTCTATCGAGCAGGTGGTTCGGGCTGCTACATGTTTGGAAAGACGGGTCATATTAGTCAGGATTGTCCCCAAGGATAATGACTGATTTGCTTTCATTGCAATCAGGTGGGACATAAAAGTGGCTGAATTTATGAGGTTATCGGGAGGAGCGACGAGGGCACCTACCCCAAATAAATTAAGGATTACTGATAGGAGTGAGGGTACGGTAGAGACTCTTGTGGTAAATAGTCGAGCTTTTCAGTTGACGGATGAGGAGGCTTGAGCAGCACTAGACGCTGTTACTGGTATGTTTTTAGGCAATGGTCTGACTGCTCGTGCTCTTTTTTATTTGGGTGCTACCCAATCTTTTGTTTCTATTGCACATATCAAGAAGTTTGGTGACGCTCCCGGAATGTTGGATTACCCAGTGGAGGTGGAGATAGCAGATGATTGTATGATGAGTGCTCCGAGAGACCACTGTGGTTGTGGTCACGAGTTGTTCTGCAAGAAGTATTTGATAAACCTATTTCCTATTCCTATACGAGAGAAGAAGATCATTGTGCGCATGGATTGGTTGAGCTAGAATGAGGCTATAATTGATTATGAGCATAAATTGGGAAGAGTTCTAAATCCACGTGGGGAGAACTAGTTATTTATGGCGAGGGAGCACAACATAGACCGACTATCTGCTCATATGTAAGATCTATGAGGTATATTTAGCAAAGGTGTTCAGGGTTCTTGGCTTATATTGTAGCTTCTCAGATCAAAGAGAAGAAGACTATCGATGGTACATACGTATTGTTTGGGATTTCCGCAATGTCTTTCCCAAGGACTTCCCGGATGTGCCTATTGATAGGCAGAACTTCAGATTGATCTGATTCTGGGTGTAGCTTGTATAGCCAAGGCGTCGTATCACCTTTACCTCTACAGATGCAGGATTTGTCCATGCATCTGCAGGGCCTGTTGGAAAAAGGGATTTATCAGGCCTAGCAGTTCTCCATGGCGAGCATCAATATTGTTTGTAAAGAAGAAGTGTGGATCTTATCATATGTGTATCTATTACTCAGAGCTGAACAAGTTAACAGTGAAGAACCAATATCCACTTCCGAGGATCAATGGTTTGTTTGATCTGCTTCTGTATGCATATTGGTTCTCCAAGATTGATTTCAGGTCAGGTTATCAAGACATGAGGGTCAACGATGAGGATGAGCAGAAGATGGCCTTTAGGACTCATTATGGTCATTACAAGTTTGTGGTGATGCCTCTTGGGATCACCAACGCACCGAGAATGTTCATGATCCTTATGAAATAAGTTTGCATGCCGATGTTGGACCGATCGGTGATTGTATTTATTGATGATATCTTGTATTACTTTAAGACCCATGAGAAGTATGAGGAACATTTGAGAAAGTTTCTTAAGACCTTGAGGAGGGAGAGACTTTTCATGAAGTTCTCAAAATGTGATTTTTTGTTACGCAAGGTGTAGTTCTGAGGTTACCTTGTTAACCAGATGGTATCTTATTCGATTTGGCCAAGATCATGGTCGTGATCCAGTAGGAGGTCTAGATTTCTTCATTTAAGATTCGAAGCTTGCTTGGTCTAGTGGGGTATTATTGGAGATTTATTTATGATTTCCACAAGATCGCAGTTCATTGGACCCGGTTGATGAAGAATGTCACACCCCAAAACCACGAACGGCGGAAACGTTCTGGGGCGGAGGACATCATGTATGCATCACAACAAATGTAAAGTAGTAAACAAGCAACAACATCATCCATTGCATCAATAGTATAATTTTAGTTACAAGTGTTTTCTTTCATTGTACAAGATATGATAATAACTTATCAAAATAAAAGACGAGTCTTGACTGCTCCGTCTTCTCTGAACCTTGTATCGAAACCTGTCTATTTGTAACCTGAGAATACAAGTTATTTTAAAAGAGTAGATCAGCATTTAAGTTGGTGAGTTCATAAGTATTTAATGACATTGCTTTGATTAGTTGATATGAAAGACTGGTAAATGAATGATGAAACATTTAGTATAAGTACGAAAAGCTCTAGAAAATCCCATATTTCCTACTAGTATAAAAGTAGTCTTCTACCAAGACTCGAATGTTTTGAAAGTAGTCTTTTACCTAGACCTGACTGTTTTGAAAGTACGCATCTCTTGAAAATGTGATGGTTTTTCCTTGTTTAACTCTTATTAGTAGTCTCTTAAGTATACCTGAAATGGTATCAACTTAGAACATCCGTAGCCTGTTCATTTACCTCTGTTGCTAACAGCCGGGTTTAGGAATAGTTAGTCCCTTATGTATACCCACGATGGTATCAACCTAGAACATCCGTAGATTGTTCATTTACCTCTGTAGCTAGCAGTGGTTGTCGGAATGGTTAGTCCCTCAAAGTATGATGTGGTACTAGGAGATAAAGTCCCAGTCTACCTCGTCGATGATGTGATTGAATCACAAGGTAAAGATAGAAAGGCGAACAATATAACCGTATCTAGACATATAACATGTAATAGTAATTTGCCATATAATTTCTATGTAAAAGTATTCATGTATAAGTATTCATGTAAGAGTATTCCTTCATATAACATGTAGTAGTAATTTGCCATATAATGTCTATGTAAAAGTATTCATGTATAAGTATTCATGTAAGAGTATTCCTTCATATAGCATGTAGTCTAGACTCATGAATGAACTGACTCCGGTGTAATTTCTTGTAGTAGTGATAATGTTTTGTTTACTCTAAACTATTCCTATAACAGTTTACTAAAATGTAATTGATGAGTGTCCAAGTAGGTTTATACACCTTTGCTACCCAGGAGTATCGAAACTAAATTAATTGGTGGCACATTTATGACCATATATGTATACATGATATATAACTAATATTTAAACGACCTTCGGAGGAGTACCCGATATCCCACCAGACCACATCCAAATCGAGGAAAAGGAAACAGGGTGGATAGCCTTTCTAAGTCTTTTAAACATTTCTTATATAACTATACATATAGAGGCATGCAATTTATAATATAAAAACATAAAGAAGTTTTGTAAACAAAACATATATATGTATATGGTTATATATATGTATAAATTTTAAAAGATGATTTGGTATGTTTCGTAATTGTTGTTCATATTCTTACGTTTTTATTAGAAACTTTGCATGAAATAATCCTTAAGTTTGATACTAAAGACCTTTTTGAACTTATCACTTTTGTAAAAATGGTAATTAAACATATTTAAATGATTGTGTTTTAACTTCCTTAATGTATAAACATTGCAAAAAATATGTTAGAAGGTGTTAATAAATGTATAAACCACTTTTGACAGTTTTACCCTTTACTGTCCCTGTTTTTAGAAAACTCATATAAAAATCCTCGTAAGTCAAAAACTGAATCCGTCACCTCTGAGAGTTTATAAGATGAGTCTACTTTGTTCCTAATTTTTATTATGATTTTTAGTGGTCTCAAACTAGTGTGAAAATGAACATCTTCACAGACTGGTCCGAAATCACTTTGAAATGACAGGCAGTTTTATAAAAATCGCCATAAATTGTAGAAAAATCGTATGAACGCGTGCGAGTAGTCATTAGAAAGGTATAAACTTGAAATATTTTCATATTGTACAGTTTTGAAAGATATTAAGTTTAAGATGGTCAAAACAGTCCGTGAACAGGACTCAACTTTTCTGTAGAAAGCTGTCATTTAAATTTGAGTTATGTTTAGTGTTCTAACTTGTATTCCCCTCCTTAAAACTTGAATAAAACATGAAAATGTAGGGGTATGAACTCACCTTATGTTAATACTTGAAGAATGGAAAGTTGAAGATGAACTTTTGGTTGTTGGTTTGATGCTCCAAAACAGCCACTCTTTTGGCTATGTTGCTGTCACGAAAATTTCACAGCAAAAGTGCAAGAAAAAGGGTAGTTTACTCACTGTTTTGAATCAATAATTTTGAGTATCAAAACAAGTAACTTCCAGGGGTATTTGGTGGTAAAAATATCAAGCAAAAGGAAGGTGTAGATGGGTGAAATGGTGGCTGAAACACAAAAGGGACAGCAGCCCTTTAGTTCATGGTTTTGATGGCTTTGGAAGGAAGTTCTTGTGCTTGAAAATGAGATGAAGGTTGAGAGTAATTCCCTGGAGTATTGGCTGGTCAAATGAGGGTAAAATGAAGATGAAATTTCGTGATTATGAAGGAGGAAAGAGTGGAAGAGGATAAGGGGACAAAACCTAGACTAGCTTGTGATGAGATGTGAGTTTAAGTGATGTGATCTTGTCTAGCCACTTGCTTGGGTGGTTGTTTAGAGATAGAGTTAGTTAACTAACTAACTACTAGTTATTTAGTTAGTTAGGAGTTCTAGTTAAGGAGAGGGAAGGTCTTAATCTCGAAAATTAGAAGAGGGATTAATAAGCATTCTTAGTAAAATGTCTTAAGTGATTAAGCACTTATTAGTTAAGTTGGCACTTATCTCCACCAATTCTCTTATCTTAATTGATTTAGACATCATAAAACTTACATGAAATCATTTTAATTCATGACTTATAACTAGTCATTCACTAGATAATAATACATATATACACATACATACATGTATACTTAGTATAAAATAACAATGTAGTTTTTGTGTATTTGAACTTTAATGTTTATGTTTTATTCTTTTTATTCAAAAACACTTAAATACATTTTAATTATACCTTATAATAATTCATTTTATATATTAATTTATTTAAATATAAAATTTATTGAGCAATGTATAATTTCGTGACATTTAACCGGTTAACCATATCGTTAAACACGTTTTGTCACTTTGGTTCGTATATTTGTCAAATTTAGATCCTTCACATCTATTAAGCAAACGTTTTACATAGAACCTAACTTACTTATCAACTAGAGACATGTTGATACAAAAATTAAGTTTGTTGCGTTTAAATGATGTTATATGCTAATTTCACAAACCGGTGATGGTTCGATGTCATACATCATAACGAAATTTATCAATAGTTACTTGTTTTATATTTCACAATAACTTATTTAAATAAAAGAGGTTAAATTCCTTCAACCATTCTTAATAAAATACTCATATTGCTTAATAATCAAAAGATAGCATCGTACGATCGTTCCTATTTTTACCAATTGTTACAAAGAAGAATGTCACTTTTCAGTGGGGGCCTAGGCAACATGTGACAATTGAGACATTGAGATAGAAGTTATGTGAGGCTCTGATACCGACACTTCCTGAGGATGTAAATGGTTTTGTGGTTTATTGTGATGCTTCGGTTATGGGATTGGGTGCAATACTTATGAAGAGGGGCCACGTGATTGCTTACGCTCCAAGGCAGTTGAATCCTCATGAGGAAAATTATCCTACTCAAGATCTGGAGCTGGGGATTATGATCTTCACCCTCAAGATTTGGTAGCACTACTTATATGGGGTCCGGTGTACCATCTACATAAATCACAAGATTTTGATATATTTGATGGATTAGTCGAACCTAAATGTGAGGCATCAGAGACAGTTAGATGTGGTGAAGGATTATGATTGTGATATTCGGTATCATCTTGAGAAAGCCAACATAGTAGCCGATGCGTTGAGTCGCAAAATGACTAGTGCTCCTATCAGAGACCTATGTTTGAGGATGATTATCACCTCACCACTATTGGATTTGATCAAAGATGTGAAATTTATGGGGTTAAAGGAAGGGAAGTGGAAGAAACAAAAGACTATGGTTCAGATTCCTTCATTTGTCGTAGATAGTCAAGGTTTATTGACTTAGTCCGGCATAGTGTGGGTCCCTGTTTCTGGTGAAATTAGGCAGACGTTGTTGGAAGTGATGGGTTTAGGCCATAAGAACATCTTATGTGCTCATGCAAACCCTAAAGCTTGGATCTAGGTTTCTCTATTGTACATGAAGTTAATCCAAGGCTTTAAACTCTAGATCTAGCATGTGATAATTAATGTTAACACAAGAATGGGGTTTAGATCTTACCTTGATTGTAATGTAGCAATAACAATCTCAAATCCTCCTTATAATGGCTTTAGAAAGCTTAGAGTCATAAGTGTCACTCCTCTAATGGCACACAAACACCAAGAGCAAGAGGATGAAGAATGAGAAGAGAGGAGGCACCCAAAAATGTGTAGAAACCCTAAGGAAACTCTTAGCCACGTTTTCGGTGCCCTAGGGATCCTTAAATAGTGAGGCTATTAGGGTTATCTAACAAGGAAACCCTAATTTGACTGCTTAGGCTCTAAGCAACCCATGGACTCCCTCCTTAGAGGCCTTGGACGATTACTAATGGCTTTCCCCATAGAATTCTTCCACACCATCCTTTATGGAGTCCATTAGCCCAATATTCAACTGTTACACAACTGACATTTCTAGTCCCTTAAGTTTAATTAATATCTTTTAGCCACAAAATTAATTCTTAATTAATTATTGACTAATATTAATTAAACAATATGATTTCTCCTTTAATATATTAATCTCATAATATATTAATAAATCATAATTAATCCTCTCTCTCCATAATTCATCCTATCAAGTTGCTTTGGTGAAGGCAACCCAAAAGGACCATGCACCATCGGGTCAAGTACATACCAAAATAGTTATGGACTTAGACACTAATCCAACAGTCTCCCACTTGGATAAGTCTAATAACTATTATGCGTATGAATTCAGATCCTGATCCGCAATCGTAGCTTTCAAAAGCCGCTGTCAACTCTGATCCTATCAGAAGCGCGTCCTTCCGATTTACGACGACTGACAACAGACTATAATTTAACACATCAAATTAGTCCCGGCTTGGCCAAGCTCTTAGGGTGTGAGTGTGAGTTTAATCCATTGCTCAAAATCATATTCATAAGCACTCACGAACGTTGTAGCAAACCTTTTCTATGTCTAATACACTTTAGACAATCTACAAACCAGTTCATGATAGTCTTCATTCATACCTACTTCTAACATATGAACGACTGTGGACCGTTCGAATAATTTGATTATTCTGAAATAATTTAATTATTCAGGAAGTCAAAATATGCAAAGTGAAACACAAGAATAATACTAATCCCATATGGCCCCAAACTTTGGGTATAAAGAAAACATTTTATTTAAACACCATATTGATTACTCATTATTTGTTGTTTCGGCTAATCAACTTCTTACTTGAATTATAACAACAATTGTCCCATGCTCTCAGCATGCATACTATGTTAACTATGGTCCTTACTTTGCGAAATACATCAAATGAACACATTTCCAATCATACTCATTTCACAACTCCCAATCCTTATCATAAGTATAAGAATATCAAATTCTTGCCACTTATAGAATATGCTAGATTCTAACACTTTATGCAATGATCCTTTCGTAAAGTCAAAGCTCAAAATCATCAAGACTTGGCCAATCTCAATCAGAAACAATTCTATAGATATGATGTCTCTCACTCAAAGTACATTCCTTTGAACATCCTTTTTGCATAAAAGTTTCTAATCTATCTTGTGTGATCAAGGAATTAGTCTTAATTTCCTAAGTACCAAAATTTCCATACATCTCATGATTCAAATTGTATGATGCCAAGTTTCTGTCCAATTGAAACTTGGGTGATGGGAATCTTTCCTTACTTAGAAAATTTTGACACTACCATAACATAACTATCAATCACATCCATTTATAGAAATACACAAACATCAATTTTTCACAACGATTTCATTGCAAGGATATACATAAATAAGATAAATCAAAATTTATTTTACTCATAAAAGCAGCGGAAAACATGTCCTTACAATGCAAAATCAACTAAAAAACTATGTCATCAAATATTCCTAACAACTCTATCATAACTTTCTAAGCTCAAAATCTGATCTTTGAATCCATGCGATCGTGATCCATTTCTTCGTGATCAGACTCATCTTGCTCTTCCATCAAGCTTCCTGTCTTTTCTTTGATTCGGCAAAACATTCAAATTTAATCTTATCACATTATGTATTAAGAATCAATGAATAGGAACTTAATGGAGTTAGATAGTGAATTTTACCTGAAGTAGAGCCAAACGTCTTGACTCTCCCATCTCTTAGATCTCTCAGGTATACTGGGCAACTTCGTCTCCAATGCCCCTTCTCTTGGCAATAAAAGCAAATTGATTCTTTTGGAACAGCACACGAAACTACTTTTGACTTTGCCTTTCTCTTATGATCAAACTTTTCGATCATGGCATGCCTTTCGTTACCATTGCCTATATCTATAGAGGTCTGGAAGGCAGATCCACCAATCAACTTTGCTTTTCCAGTGTGCCAAATCATTGCTGATTCAGCGGCAATAAGCATATAGGTGAGATCGATGAGGGTCACGTTGTGGTTCATCATATAGTACTCTCTTACGAACTCACTATATGAGTCAGGAAGCGACTGAAGAACCCAGTCAACAGCCAGCTCCTCACAGACAACGGATCCCAACATTCTTAACCTATCAATGTGTGACTTCATTTCTAAGACGTGTACACACACTGACTTTCCTTTGTCATGTCTACTTGCCAAAAGGGCCTGAGTGAGCTTGAACTTTTCAAGCCTTTGAACTTGTGGGTTAGGGAGAACAATAGGAGGAGGTGGAGGAAGTGAAGCATGATCTTGGGTTCCTCGATCGAATCATGGAATATCATCTTCATGTGGAAAGCTTGTTCCACGGGATTTGGGAAGACCATAGCTATCATACTTTGACATCTACAAAACGGGAGAAAATTCAAGTTAGTTGATTGTTTGAGTCCTTAATAAATCACCCAAATAAAATATTAAGGCTAGGACCCAACACAATATTCCACAACTTGGGAGAGGGATGCCGTAACCCAAATTACAGAATATTTGAAGGTAAGTGAGTGACGATTCACTAATTTTCCACCATGAAAACGAAAAAGAGATTAAGTTTTAAATGTATTGAAAAACTCCTAGATCCTTTGAGATTCATTGAACTTTTCAATGGCATGTTTAAATCTCGATATGCCCCTCGATTTTTGACAGGGATGCCGAGGATCACAAAACAGGGTGTGAATAACCATGCAAACTTACATGGTGCCTCCAATGTTACAGTCACCTATTCGATGTGCCGGTTAACCACACACGCTCCACCGAACTATGAAAAACATTGAGTCACCCTTTGCTACCTTTGCTTAGAACCATTTAGTGTGTCGGTTAACCACACACGCTCCACTAACGTCTTCGCATGGGTACAAAATGTAATTTCATGGAATTGCAGCAAATTTACTTTTGCCTAAAGTAACTAAGATTGAGAATTTTGTATAAAACGTTTAGTTACTTTATACATCATTATACTTTTAATGGAAAAGGGTTTGCCCTATCCTACCCGTTCGGCTAACGACCCTCCACCAATGAAGGAAGCAGTGGGTGAGAGTGGACACCCGTTAAACGGCCATTTTATAGTCCATAACCTTATACCCCTCTTATAGATTGGCTTCGTGAATGAGGCCTACTAACGGTAAGACTAGTAGTTTAAGTTATACATATATAATATTAGACTTTTAATGTTATATATAGTATAAGGATGTATTTTACACTTTTAAAATACTAGGTGGTCTAATTTAATAAATTATACTTTTAATTTAATTAAATGTAAACCATATCACTATGGATTTATTAACTCTCTTTTAATTATACACTTAATTAATTTAAGAAAACCATAAGGGTGCAATTTGAACTTTTTCAAAGCTTAGGGTTTTAGAATTTAACATTTTTAAAAATTAAACTTTTTAATTAAAATTTAAATTCCAAAACTTTAGGGCAAGTTTTGAAACATTTCAAATCATTAGGGTTTAGAATTTAAATATTTCAAAATCAAACCTTTTAATCATAAATTTAAATTCCAAAACTTGAGGGCAAGTTTTTGAAACTTTTCAAAACACAAAGGATCAAATAGCAAATAATTTAAATTAAACAATTAATTTAATGATTATCTAAATTTGAGCTAGTCAATATTACTTGCAAGACAATTTATCTATTTAATTCAAATAATCAATTATTATCATATAAGGAAATTATCATTCAAGCAAATGGTAATTATCTTTTGTTTGGTCAAGGATATACTCAAATATATGACAAAATTCGAATATTAATGACCCAAAGTTATTAAGGCAAGTATCCTCAATCAAAACAGCAAGAAATCCCGAAGTCTGCTCTAACTGACGCTCGAACTCGCCGAGTTCCACTATGAACTCGCCGAGTTGAAGCTATTCACCGAGTCCACTATGGAACTCGTCGAGTTCATTAGCCAGGGGCACAAAAAACGATTTTCAATGCTTGAAAAAATAAACAAGGCATCAATACAATAGAAACCAATCAAGGCTCTGATACCACTAATGGGTTTAGGCCATAAGAACATCCTATGTGCTCATGCAAACCCTAAAGCATGGATCTAGGTTTCTCTATTGTACATGAAGTTCATCCAAGACTTTAAACCCTAGATCTAGCATGTGATAATTAATATTAACACAAGAATGGGTTTTAGATCTTACCTTGATTGCTATGTAGCAATAACAATCTCAAATCCTCCTTGTAATGGCTTTAGAAAACTTAGAGTCACTAGTGTCACTCCTCTAATGGCTTACAAACACCAAGAGCAAGAGGATGAAGAATGAGAAGAGATGAGGCACCCAAAAACATGTAGAAACCCTAAGGAAACTCTTAGCCACGTTTTTGGTGCCGTAGGGATCCTTAAATAGTGAGGCTATTAGGGTTATCTAATAAGGAAACCTTAATTTGACTGCTTAGGCTCTAAGAAACCCACGGACTCCCTCTTTAGACGCCTTGGACGATTTCTAATGGGTTTCCCCATAGAATTCGTCCACACCATCCTCTATGGAGTCCATTAGCCCAATATTCAACTGTCACACAATTGACAGTTCTAGTCTCTTAAGTTTAATTAAGATCTTTTAGCCACAAAATTAATTCTTAATTAATTATTGACTAATATTAATTAAACTATATGATTTCTCCTTTAATATATTAATCTCATAATATATTAATAAATCATAATTAATCATCTCTCTCCATAATTCATCCTATCAAATTGCTTTGGTGAAGGCAACCCAAAAGGACCATGCACCATCGGGTCAAGTACATACCAAAATAGTTATGGAATTAGACACTAATCCAACAGGAAGAAGTGCACAAGTCAAAGTTTTTGATCCATCTAGGTGATACAAAGATGTATAGAGACCTGATTCTTTGCTATTGGTGGCCCTATATGGAGAGGAAGATAACTTGGTATATGGAGAGGTGCTTGACTTGTCGGGAAGTCAACGCCGAACATCATAGACCCCATGACAAGATGCAGATGTTAGACATTCCCATGTGGAAATGAGAGGAGATCACCATGGATTTCATCACAAAGTTTCCCAGGACGACATGTGGGGTTGATTCTATATAGGTTCTTTTTTATAGGTAGACCAAAAGTGTTCATTTCATCCCAATTAAGGAGAGTTCTGATGGGTTTGAGCAACAAGAACTTTCCTATGTGCACATGCAAACCCTAATTGCTTGGATCTAGGTTTCTCTAATTGAACATGCATTGAATCAAAGACTTACAATAGTTAAACAATTAACATAAGACGGTATCTTTACTTATAAGACGATATCTTTACTTATAAAAAATACTCTTTTATTTATAAGAGTATATTTTATTTAATCATCAAATGTCAATTACATTTATAAATAATACTCTTTTATTTAATAACTTAATTATTTAGGAAGTCAAAACATGCAAATTGAAACAATAGTTAAACAATTAACATAAGATGGTATCTTTACTTATAAATAATACTCTTTTATTTAATCATCAAATGTTAATTACATTTATCTATTACATGTTTCAAAATTATCTAATCTAAACTAATATCGTCTTTCAGCCCAATGCTCCTAGCGTGCTGCAAATGCTTAACCCTACTCAGTCCCTTCGTAAGTGGATCTGCTAGGTTATCCTCTGACGATACCCTCTTTACTACGAGGTGTCCTTCTTCTACCCGATGTCTAATAAAGTGATAGTTTCTGTTGATATGTCGAGATCTACCATGATCCCTCAGTTCCTTGGTCAAGGCAACCGCTCCTTCATTATCACAGAAAATTTCCATTTGCTCCTTTATGGCAGGCACAACTCCAAGATCACCAATGAAGTTCTTCAACCACATCGCCTCCTTTGACACTTTGCTCGCTGCAATGTACTCTGATTCGCACGTTGAATCAGCTACGGTTTCTTGTTTGGAAATTTTCCAAGACACTGCTCCTCCATTCAGGGTAAAGACCCAGCCCGACTGCGAATGGTAGTTGTCCCTGTCGGTCTGGAAGCTGGTGTCACTATACCCTTGCACCGTTAAGTCATATCTCCCTCCGAGGACTAAGAACCATTCTTTGGTCATCCGAAGGTACTTAAGTATGTTCTTGACCGCGATCCAATGACGTTTGTCAGGGTTCCCTTGATATCTACTGACCATGCTCAAAGCAAAGGCCACATCAGGGTGAGTACAAGTCATAGCATACACGATTGAGCCAACTGCGGAAGCGTAGGGTACTCGGCTCATCTCAGCTATCTCGGCTTCGGTACTCGGACTTTGAGTCTTACTCAACTTGGCATTACTTTGTATCGGTAGTTCTCCCATCTTCGAGTTCTCCATACTAAAACGTTTTAGTATCTTATCTAAGTAAGTATTCTGACTAAGTCCTATTAGTCTCTTACTTCTTTCTCTCACTATCCTTATTCCCAAAATTTAGGAAGCCTCTCCGAGGTCCTTCATAGCGAAAAACTTCCCGAGCCAGGACTTAACCTCCTACAAAGTCGGGACGTCGTTTCCTATGAGCAGTATGTTATCAACATACAAAATGAGGAAGCTAACTATACTCCCAGTGGCCTTGACATATACACATGATTCATCTTCACTTCGTACAAATCCAAACTCTTTGACTTTTTCATTGAAGCAAAGATTCCATCTGCGAGACGCTTGCTTAAGTCCATAAATGGACTTATCAAGCTTGCACACTCTTTTAGGATGCTTCGGATCGACAAAACCCTCTGGATGAGCCATGTAAACATCCTCAGCCAACTTCCCATTAAGGAAAGTAGTCTTGACATCCATCTGCCATATCTCATAATCATGAAATGCAGCAATGGCTAGCATCACCCTAATAGATTTTATCTTAGCAACTGGTGAGAAGGTCTCATTATAGTCAACTCCGGGAGTTTGAGTAAAGCCCTTCGCCACTAGTCGTGCCTTATACGTGTACACTTTCCCATCCACGTCGATCTTCTTCTTGAAGATCCATTTGCACCCAACCGTCATACGCCCGGGCACATTGTCAACCAAATTCCAAAGTTGGTTGTCATACATGGACTGAATCTCGCTGTCCATTGCCTCTTTCCATTTTTACAGACTCTGGGCCTGCCATGGCTTCCTTATAGCTATTAGGTTCATCTAGATTTATTAGTGTACCATCACTAATATACGTATCCCCTTGGGTAGTAATATGAAAACCATCAAACTGGGGTTGAACTCTAACTCTTTCAGAACGCTTAAGAGGTAAGGACTCGTCAATTAGTTCAACCGGAGTTTCCTCCTCGGGTTGAGCACCAGCGTTAAAGGTTCCTTCATCGGTCGACTCTTGAATCTCTTCAAGATAGATTTACCTCCCACTGTCTCCTTGGCTTATGAGTTCTCGCTCTCGGAAAACCCCTCTCCTCGCAACGAAGACAACATTGTCACTCTGTCTATAAAAGAGATATCCAAAGGATTTCTGTGGGTAGCCGATGAAAATACATCGCTCACTTCGAGGTTCGAGCTTGTCGTGAGTCTCTCGTCTTACGAAAACCTCACAACCCCAAACCTTGATATGTGCCAACGAAGGAGCTTTCCCTGTCCACATCTCGTGAGGGTTTTGGCAACCTTCTTTGTAGTGACTCAGTTAAGGATAGGTAGTGAAGCACGACTCATCATAGAACAAACCATGTCTAATAGGGTTCGATTACGCCTTTCTGCCACACCATTCAACTATGGTGTCCTAGGTGGCGTCAATTGCAAAACTATTCCCCATTCCTTTAGATAGTCGTGGAATTCAAGACATAGGTACTCTCTTCCTCGATCGGATCGAAGCATCTTGATTTTCCTGCCCAATTGATTCTCCACTTCATGTTTGAATTCTTTGAACTTTTCAAACATTTCTGACTTGTGTTTGATTAAGTAGATATACCCATATCTACTATAATCATCGGTGAAAGTCACGTAGAAGCGGTTCCCATCCTTTGTGGTAGATCTAAAGGGCCCACACACGTCGGTATGTATGAGATCCAATAAACCCTCACCCCTCTCATAAGTTCCAGTGAAGGGTGACTTGGTCATCTTTCCAAGTAAACAAGATTCGCATGTGTCATCTTCCCTATGGTCGAATGACTCCAACACTCCATCCTTTTGGAGTTTGGCTATGCGCTTCTTGTTGACATGTCCAAGACGATAATGCCACAAGGATGCTCTATCCATACTATTGGAAGAACCCATACAGAACACATCATTTCCTAGGTTATCTACAATCATAATAGTTTCATAAATTCCATTACAAGGCACTGGTTCAAAAGATAAAACACCATTTAGATAAGCATAAATCGAACCATTCTCATTATTAAATGAATATCTAAATCCTTTATTGTTTAAACAAACCATGAAAAGAAATGATGTTTCTTGCCATATCTGACGAGTAGCAACAATTATTTAAATCTAAATTCAATCCATTACTAAGCACTAAAGAATACACCCCAGTCTTGGTAACAGGCGATGATCTTCTGTTGCCCATGATTAGATTTATTCTTTCCAAGCTCCACATCCCTATTTCTTCATAGTCCCTGCTAATCAGAACAAATGTGGTAACCACACCCTGTATCAAGAACCCAAGAAATAGCATGGGATGAATCATTAGATTTAATTGTGTATATACCAGCAAAAGATGGCTTGATCTTTCCATCCTGGATGGATTGCAGATATTTCGGGCAGCTTCTCTTCCAATGCCCTATTTTGTGGCAATGATGGCACTCTGCCTCTTTTGGGTTAGGGTTGGGCTTAGCAGAATCAACCTTGGTCCCACTAGAAGAGGAACCATCTTGGGACTTTCCCTTGCGGTGGTTCTTCGAAGAAGCCTTCCTCTTCTTGCCCCTTCCCTCCCCAATAGCCAAAACAGGAGCAACAGACGGATTAGGAGTTGGTGCAACAGACATGTCCTTTAGGTTGCTCTCAGCAGTCCTTAGGAGACCTTGGAGTTTGCTTAGGGTGACCTCTTCCTCGTTCATGTGGTAGGTCATCCTAAATTGATTGTAGCATGAGGGCAAGGAGTGAAGAACAATGTCGATAGCCAAATCTTCCCCAAAATTGACATTCAACTTGCGAAGACGATAAACATACCTTTGCATCTTTTGCAAGTGCACGGTAAGAGATCCTCCACTTCCCATTTTAGCAGTGATCATATTCGTTATGATCTCATAGCTCTCTTGCCTCGCGCTTTGGTGGTATCGCTCCATCAAGTCTAGATGCATCTCATAAGGATACATGTCCTCATAGGACTTATGGAAATTGGAGTTCATAGTGGCTATCATGATGCAATGGAATTTCGTTGCATCACACTCATGTGTTTCAAACACAACCATTTCTTCTGGAGTAGCAGTTTCTGGATTAATCTTTTCAAGCTTCACATCGAGAACACACTCCTTGTCCTTGTAACGAGCGATCGTGCGAATGTATCTTATCCATTCGCTAAAGTTCGATCCATCGAAAGTCACTTTTTGACAAAGGCTCATTAGCGTGAATGAGCTAGCAGCATCATTGTTTGCATTAGACATCTACAAATAGAAGGGAACAAAGTTTGATTAGAGTTAAGTCCCTAATTAACACCCAAAATGGAAATTTAGGTCTAGGACCCAACAACATTATTTACATATTAGAAAAGGGATACCGTAATCTAACATGCAAATAATTTGGAGGTAAGTGAATGAAGATTCACTAATTCTTCACCACGAAAAACATAATCTTTAAGTTTTAAATGTAATGAGAATTCCTAGACTTTGAGATTCATTGAACTTTTCAACGGCATGTTTAAATCTCGATACGCCCCTCGAGTTTGTGACTGGGATACCGAGGATCACAAAGCGGGTGTGAATAACCATGCAAATCTACATGGTGCCTTCATTGTTACAATCACCTATTCGATGTGCTGGTAAACCACACACGCTCCACCGAACTATGATAAACAATGAATCACCCTTTTCCACCTTTGCTTAGAAGCAATTAGTGTGCCGGTTAACCACATACGCTCCACTAACATCTAAATAAGGGTCCAAAGTGTAATTTCATGGGATTGCATCAATTCACTTTTCCTAAAGTAACTAAGATTGGGAATTTTATAAAATAGTTTAGCTACTTTATATAGATTCATTATACTTATTAATGAGAAGAGGTTTGCCCTATCCTACCCGTTTGGCTAACGACCCTCCACCAGTCAAGAAAACGGTGGGTGTGAGTGTAGACCCATTAAGCGTCATTTTATAGGCAACAACCTTATACCCACCTTATAGACTGGCTTCATGAATGAGACCTACTAACGGTAAAACTAGCATATTTTAACTCATACATATATATATATATATATATATATATATATATATATATATATATATATATATATATATATATATATATATATATTAAACTTTTAATAATATATAATCATAGTGTTGAATTTTAAACTTGTAAAATTCTAGGGTTTGAAAGTTAAATTATTAAACTTTTAATCACAAACTTAAATTTCAAAACTTGAGGACAAGTTTTAAACTTTTCAAAACATAAGGATCAAATAGCAAATAATGTAAATCAACAATTAAATTATCTCAATTTGATCTTATTCAATATTACTTGCAAGACAATTCACCAATACAATTCAAATAATCAATTATTATCATATAAGGAAATTATTATTCAACTAATTGGTAATTATCTTTTGTTTGGTCAAGAATATACTCATATATATGGTTAAAATCAGATTTTAATGACCCAAAACAGTTAAGGCAAGTTTCCTCAAGAAAAACAGCAAGAAATCCCGAAACTACCTATTTCTGACGCTCGAACTCGCCAAGTTCCCACTATGGACTCGCCGAGTTGGAACTACTCGCCGAGTCCACAGTGGAACTCGCCGAGTTCATCAGGCAGAAGCATAAATGTAACAACGTAAATTTTCAAAACAATTTTTCATTTTCAAAACATACATTTACTCACAAAATAACACCAAACATATTGTATCAAATGTATTTTTCACAAAAACATCTCCCCAGAATCCAAAACATAAACTCCTCAAGTGTGTTCGGATCATGTCGGCGCCTTCCCGCGCTCATTACTGGTACCTGAAACACATCACACAACAACTGTAAGCATAAATGCTTAGTGAGTTCCCCAAAATACCGCATACAACACATACGACACTCAAGGCTATAATACGACCCTCCGGTCGATGTGTCTCTGCGGGACCCTCCAGTCCCGTAGCTCGTTGGACCCTCTGGTCCGGTCATAGCTCATTGGGTCCTCTGGCCCGGTTTGTATCGTTGGACCCTTCGGTCAAGTCTATAACAACATACAACATACACATGACACATAGCACATAATCTCATACATAACACATAAGACCCTCTGGTCTACACAATATACCACTCTAGGTAATGTATATTGAGAAGACTCACCTCGATGTCTCGGTAAATATCTTTCTCGGAATAAATGTGATCTAGCCTCCGCCTAATCACACAAAGTAATATACTCATAAATACAACTGTACTCAACCCTAAAAATCAACAAGGTCAACGGTCAACTTCAACCGGACTTGGCGAGTGCACTAGGGCGACTCGGCGAGTCTACACGTGTCCACTGACTCTCTTAGATCCTCTCTTGACACGCCGAGTACCTCCTTGACTCGACGAGTTCCACCTGGCATGAATCGCGGGGCCACCACGACTCAACTCGCCGAGTCTCAAGAACAACTCGGCGAGTTCCGGCTTGAACTCAGTCCCCCTGACTCACCCTGACTCACTGAGTCATTCCCTCAACTCGACAATTCCACTCACTGAGTGATTACGGGCAAACTTCATACTACTCGCCGAGTCTGTTCTTCAGACTAGGTGAGTTCATGCCATGCATAAACTCAAAACCACTTCTGAGGTCAGATCTGTTCCATTCAATCATAGATTTGGCCTCCCCAAGCATGATAATCATGAAAAGTCCAAACCTTGATGCTCAAACAACATTTATTTGCTATTATATGATGTTTTAGCCCCATATCTCATAACCCATGGTCAAAATTGATGGGTTTTTGCCATAAGAACTTTCCTATGTGCGCATGCAAAACCCTAATGCTTGGATCTAGGCTTTCTAATTAAACATGCTTTGAATCCAAGACTTCTAATGAGTATTTTGGAATAAGAACAATGATAAACCAGATCTAGAATCATACCTTTGAATTCCTTGTTGATCTTGTTGTCTTGGAGCTTCTAGAATCACAATTGTCACTCCTCTAATGGCTTACAAACACCAAACAGCAAGGAGGATGATTTGGGAGAGAGGAGAGGGGAGGAAATCGGCCAGGGTTCTCTTACTTTTGATGAAGTCCCAATTTCCCTTAGCCATAGGGTCTATTTATACTTGTAGACTCCTTAAGGGTTACAACCTAAACCCTAATTAGATAATCTTCTCTTAAAGCTATCCAAATCCTTTCCATAGATATCCCCTTGGACGATTTGAAGCAATCCATAGCTTCTAGAATCCGTCCAATACATATCTATATGGATTTACAGTCTAAAGTTTAACTATCAAACAATTGACAGTTTATACCCTCTTATTTAATTAATCTCTTTAAGTCACCAAATTAATTCCAATTAATTCTATGACTTATATTAATGAAATAACAATATATTATTCTTTATATTATTCTCATAATATACTAATAATATTTACTCTTTCTTAATAAATCATCCTATCAAGTTGCTATGGTGAAGGCAACCCAAAAGGACCATGCACAACCAGGTCAATTACTTGCCTAATATAGTTGCAGCCTTAGACACTATTCCAACAGTCTCCCACTTGGATAAGTCTAGTAACTATATGCACAAGTACAATTCGGTTTGCAATCATAGCTCTCAAAGACGCTGTCAAACTCTGATCTAATCAATCTTGTCCTTTAGATAAGGGATCGTACAGTCCTCTGTTAGATATCATGCTGACAATCCTATGGAATAGTTAGTCAAGCATTTAGGTTTCTCGATCTCTAATTTATTCGACATAGAACTTAATCGAACACATCAATTCAGTTCTGACCAGGCCCGACACATAAGTCAAATCAAATCATCGAGCGGCCGAGATATCGCTTTTACCTTCTTAAAAGTTACAGATAAACTTTGACTTATATGTATTTACTTATTCAATAATCAACTATACACAACAATGTGTTTTATAACATTGAGTTACCAATGCGTTTTCGCATTATCAATGTACAATCAATCAGCAAATAACAAACCATATATCTAGGTTTTAAGACTATATGATATTATCGTCTTGCGATCACCCTTTTATTTCATATTCCATAAGGTGATTCCAGCAAGCGCGGGTTTGTTCCAATGCTCAAAACCAGTTCATAAGCACTCATGAATGTCGCAGCAACCCTTTGCTATGTCTAATACCATTTAGACATTCTACGCACCGATTCATGACAATCTTCATTCATATCTACTCCCAACATATGAACGATTGTGGACAATTTGAACAATTCGATTATTCCTAATAAACTCAATTATTCTAGAAGTCAAAACATGCAAAGTGAAACAATAGCTAAACAATTAACATAAGACAGTAACATTACTCATAAATAAAACTCCTTTATTTAATCATCAAATGTTAATTACATTTATCTATTACACGTTTCTAATACTATCTAATCTATGCTAATATCATCCTTCAGCACAATACTCCTATCATGCTGCAAGTGCTTAACCCTACTCAGTCCCTTCGTAAGCGGATCTGCTAGGTTATCTTCTGATGATATCCACTTTACTAAGAGTTGTCCTTCTTCTACACGATGTCTAATGAAGTGATATTTTCTGTCGATATGTCGTGATCTACCATGATCCCTCGGTTCCTTTGTCAAGGCAACCGCTCCTTCGTTATCATAGAAAATCTCCATGGGCTCCTTTATGGCAGGTACAACTCCAAGATCACCGATGAAGTTCTTCAGCCATATTGCCTCCTTCGACGCTTCGCTCGCTGCAATGTACTCTGATTCGCACGTTGAATCAGCTATGGTTTGCTGCTTGGAACTTTTTCCATGTCACTGCTCCTCCATTCAGGGTAAAGACCCAGCCCGACTGCGAACAGTAGTTGTCCCTGTCGGTCTGAAAACTGGCGTCACTATACCCTCGCACCTTCAAGTCATCACTCCCTTCAAGGACTAAGAACCATTCCTTCGTCCTCCGAAGGTACTTAAGGATATTCTTCACCGTAATCCAATGCGCTCTGCCAGGATTCCCTTGATATGTGCTAACCATGCTCAAAGCGAAGGCTACATCAGGGCGAGTACAAGTCATAACGCACATGATTGAGCCAACTGCGGAAGTGTATGGTACTCGGCTCATTTCTGCTATTTCAGATTCGGTACTCGGACTTTGAGTCTTACTCAACTTGACATTACTTTGTATCGGTAATTCTCCGTTCTTTGATTTTTCCATACTAAAACGTTTTAGTACCTTCTCTAAGTAAGTATTCTGACTAAGTCCAATTAGTCTCTTACTTCTTTCTCTTACTATCCTTATTCCCAAAATGTAAGAAGCCTCTCCGAGGTCCTTCATAGCGAAGCACTTCCCGAGCCAGGAGTTAACTTCCTGCAGAGTCGGGATGTCGTTTCCTATGAGTAATATGTCATTGACATATAGAATGAGGAAGCTCACTATACTCCCACTGGCTTTGACATATACACAAGACTCATCTTCACTTCGTACAAATCCAAACTCTTTGACTTTGTCATCGAAGCAGAGATTCCATCTGCGAGATGCTTGCTTAAGTCCATAAATGGACTTCTCAAGCTTACACACTCTATTCAGATGCTTCGGATCCACAAACCCTTCTGGATGAGCCATGTAAACATCCTCAGCCAACCTTCCGTTAAGGAAAGCGGTCTTGACATCCATTTTCCAAATCTCATAATCATGAAATGCGGCAATTGCTAGCATCACTCTAATAGATTTTATCTTCGCCACTGGTGAGAAGGTCTCATCATAGTCAACTCCGGGAGTTTGAGTAAAGCCCTTCGCAACCAATCGCGTTGTATATGTGTGTACTTTTCCATCCACGTCGGTCTTTTTCTTGAAGATCGATTTGCTCCCAACGATCTTACGTCCGGGCACATATTCAACCAAATTCCAAACTTGGTTTTCATACATGGATTGGATCTCGCTTTCCATTGCCTCTTTCCACTTCGCAGACTCCGGGCCTGCCATGGCTTCCTTATAGCTATTAGGTTCATCAAGATTTATTAGTGTACCATCACTAATATACGTGTCCCCTTCGGTAGTAATATGAAAACCATAAAACTGGGGTAGAACTCTAACTCTATCGGAATGTCTAAGAGGTAAGGATTCGTCAATCGGTTCAACCGGAGTTTCCTCCTCGGGTTGAGTGCCAGCGGTAGAGGTTCCTTCATCTATCGACTCTTGAATCTCTTCAAGCTCGATTTGCCTCCCACTGTCTCCTTGGCCTATGAGTTCTCGCTCTCGGAAAACTCCTCTCCTCACAACAAAGACAACATTGTCCTTCGGTCTATAGAAGAGATATCCAAAGGATGTCTGCGGGTAGCCGATGAAAATACATTGCTCACTTCGGGGTTCGAGCTTGTCGTGAGTATCTCGTCTTACGAAAGCCTCGCAACCCTAAACCTTGATATGTGCCAACGAGGGAGCTTTCCCTGTCCACATCTCGTGAGGTGTTTTGGCAACCTTCTTAGTAGGGACTCGGTTAAGGATATGGGCGGCAGTCTCTTAGGCATACCCCCAAAAAGAGATAGGTAGTGAAGCACGACTCATCATAGAGCGAACCATATCCAATAAGGTTCGGTTACGCCTTTCTGCCACACCATTCAACTGCGGTGTCCTAGGAGACGTCAATTGCGAAACTATTCCACACTCCTTGAGATAATCGGGGAATTCAAGACTTAGGTACTCTCCTCCTCGATCGGATCGAAGCATCTTGATTTTTCTGCCCAATTCATTCTCCACTTCATTCTTGAACTCTTTGAACTTTTCAAAAGTTTCTGACTTTTGCTTGATTAAATAGATATACCCATATCTACTATAATCATCGGTAAAAGTCACGTAGAAGCGGTTCCCATCCTTCGTGGTTAATCTAAACGGTCCACATACATCGGTATGTATTAAGTCCAATAGACCCTCACCCCTTTCACACGTACTCGTGAAGGGTGATTTAGTCATCTTTCCAAGTAAACAAGACTCGCACGTGTCATCTTCCCTAAGGTCGAATGACTCCAACACTCCATCCTTTTGGAGTTGGGCTATGCGTTTCTTGTTGACATGTCCAAGACGACAATGCCACAAGGATGCTTTATCCATACTAGTGGAAGAATCTATATTCAAAACATCATTTCCTAAGTTATCAACAATCATAACAGTTTCATAAATTCCATTACATGGTATAGCTTCAAAGTAAAAGACACCATTTAGATAAGCCAAAATAGAACCATTCTCATTATTAAAAGAAAATCTAAAACCTTGTCTATATAAACCATGAAATGAAATGATGTTTCTAGCCATTTCTGGCGAATAGCAACAATTGTTCAAATCTACACATAAATTATTCCTAAGCACTAAAGAATACACTCCAATCTTGGTCACAGACGACGATCTTCTGTTTCCCATGATTAGATTGATTCTTCCTTGCTCCACATCCCTACTTCTTCTTAGTCCCTGCACATTAGAACAAATGTGATAACCACAACCGGTATCAAGAACCCAAGAAATAGCATGATTAGAATCGTTAGATTTGATTGTATCTATACCTGCGAAAGATGGCTTGATCTTTCCTTCCTTGATGGCTTGCATGTATTCCGGGCAGCTTCTCTTCCAATGTCCTATCTTGTGGCAGTGGTGGCACTCTGCCTCCTTCGGGTTAGGGCAGGGCTTAGCGGGATCAACTTTGGTCCCAATAGAAGAGGCACCATCTCGGGCTTTAACCTTGCGATAGTTCTTGGACGAAGCCTTCCTCTTCTTTCCCTTTCCTTGACCAATAGCCAAGACAGGAGCAGCGGGTGGATTGGGAGTTGGTGCAACAGACTTGTCTTTGAAGTTGCTCTCAGCAACCCTCAAGAGACCTTGGAGTTTGCTTAGGGTGACCTCCTCTTTGTTCATGTGGTAGGTCATCCTAAATTGATTGTACATCGGAGGCAAAGAGTGAAGCACCATGTTGATCGCCAAGTCTTCCCCAAAGTCAACATTTAACTTGCGAATGCGGTTGACATATGTTTGCATCTTTTGCAGGTGCACGGTAAGAGATTCTCCATGACCCATCTTAGTGGAAATCATGTTAGTGAAAATCTCATAACGCTCTTGTCTCACGTTTTGGTGGTATCTCTCCAATAAGTCTTGATGCATCTCGTACGGGTACATGTCCTCGTAGGACTTTTGGAATTCGGAGTTCATGGTGGCTATCATGATGCAATGTACCTTCGTTGCATCTCGCTCATGAGTTTCAAAAGCGGTGATTTCAGCCGGAGTAGCGATTTCAGGGTTGATTTTCTCGAGTTTCTCATCGAGGACATACTCCTTATCCTCATAGCTAGCAATGGTGCGAATGTATCTTATCCATTCGCTAAAGTTCGTTCCATTGAAGGTGACCTTTTGGCAAAGGCTCATCAACGTGAAAGAACTAGCAGCAGCGTTGTTTGCGTTTGACATCTAGAAAGGACAAAGATAGATTAGAATATGAATCCCCAATTATCACCCAATAAGAAAAATTAGGGCTAGGATCCAACAATAACATTTACATATGAGAAAAGGGATGCCGTAATCTAACATGCAAATAAATTGAAGGTAAGTGAATGACGATTCACTAATTCTCCACCATAAAACCTAACTATTAGTCCTAAATGTATTGAGAATTCCTAGGATCGGATGAGATTCATTGAAACTATTCAATGGCATGTTTAAATCTCGATATGCCCCTCTAGTTTGTGACTGGGATACCGAGGATCACAAAGTGGGCGTGAATTACCATGCAAATTCACATGGTGCCTTCATTGTAACGATCACCTATTCGATGTGCCGGTAAACCACACACGCTCCATCGAACTATAATAAACAATGAATCACCCTTTGCCACCTTTGCTTAGAACCAATTAGTGTGCCGGTAAACCACACACGCTCCACTAACTTCTTAGCAAGGGTGCAAAGTGTAATTTCATGGGATTGCATCAATTCACTTTTCCTAAAGTAACTAAGATTGGGAAAGTTTAAAATATGTGTAGTTACTTTGTATTTCCTATTATACTTTTAATGAGAGGATGAGGTTGCCCTAACCTACCCATCCGGTTAACGACCCTCCACCGATCAAGCAAGCGGTGGGTGTGAGTGTACACCCATTAAGCGTCATTTTATAGGCCGCAACCTTATACACACCTTATAGATCGGCTTCGTGAATGAGGCCTACTAATGGTAAGACTAGCATTTTAGTTATACATACATATATATATATATATATATATATATATATATATATATATATATATATATATTAATCTTGTAATATTATATTAGTATAGGGTTGTATTTCAAACATTTTAAAATCTAGGGTTTGAAATTTAAATTGTCTAAATTAAAACTTTTAATTACAAAATATAAATTTCAAAACTTGAGGACAAGTTTTAAACATTTAAAACATGGAGGATCAAATAACAAATCATTTCAATTAACAATTAATTTCCTAATTATCTATATTTGATTTATTCAAGATTTCTTGCAAGATAATGTTGGATTAATGTCTAAGTCCATAACTATAATTGGTAAGACTTGACCCGACCCGGCATGGTCCATTTGGGTTGCATACCATCATGCACTTGGATAGACTATAATGAGAGAAATAAGACACTTATGGTTATTAATATATTATAAGTTCTAGTATATTAATAATAAGAATAATAAGATTATTTAATTAGTATTGATCAAGAATTAATCTAGGCTTAATTAAGTGATCAAAAGAAGACTAATTAAATATATGGGTTGATTGTGTAAATCATCCATACTTGTATAGTGGGCTAATGCTCCATGGATAATCAAGTTGGGCTAAAACCCATAGAATGGTCCTTGGATGTCCATGGTGTATTTGTACCCATGGATCATGGAAATGAAAGGCCATGTCAATTAGGGTTTACATGGTGTAACCCTAACTATATAAGCATCTTATTCTTGACCATAATTGGCGACTAGTGTGTGAAATGAAAGGGCTAGCCGATTTCATGAGTTGTAGAATTCTCTCAAGTTATTCTAAGTGTTTTGGTGATTGTGATTCCATTTGAGGCTTCCACACTATTGGGGCTAGGCACTCAAGC